>NC_057803.1:679145503-679146378 GCF_018294505.1 Triticum aestivum
GGCAGCGGCGTCGGGGAAGGAGATCGAGGGCGAGGGCGAGGGAGAGAGAGGGGATCGAGGGTGAGGGAGAGAGGTGAGCCGCCGGGAAGGACTATGGATGGATGGAGGCACAATACTAATGGCGCACCACCCCTCGGTGCGCCATAAGTACATCCACACTAATGGCGCACCTCACCCTAGTGCGCCATTAGTAATTTTTTTTCTGCTCGAGCCAACAGGTTATATTCCACCTGACCTGCTCCACATCAAGCGCCCTCTACTAGCTCGACTGGTCAGCAGCTAGTTCTCACACCAGGAGGTCGTGGGTTCGATTCCCAGGCTCCACAATTTTTTTTCATTTAAAATACTTATTTATGGACAGAAAATAAAAGTTATACAAATGGTTAAAAAAATGCCATGTATCTAAAACTATTTTTTACATAGTCTGCCGTATGTGAAAAAAGAAAAAAAGGTTTTTATTGCAAACTTGCCATGTATCTAAAACTAATACTCGTATTTGCATAATCCCTCACCCCCCTGTTGACTTCCGGGTGGCAGCTAGATGCACTAGCTAATGTGATGGGTGTGCGTGGGTTCCCTGAGGAGAGCGTCCACGCCCATTATAAAACAAACGTGTGACTTCCCCCTCTGCCTTGAGATTCGTGTATGGGAACGGACGATGCAGAGGAAGTTCACGTCAACGTGCAAAAAATTTGACGTCTGTTTTTCATAAATTGGGAAAAAAAGGTTCTGTGGGTGTTCTACTCGAACTCCAGCCAGACCGGTTGAGTTTCATAAATTGGGCGGCGGTTGAGTAGGGGAGGGGTGCGGGGGGTCGGCGGCGGCGGTTGAGTAGGGGAGGGGTGCTGGGGGTCGGCGGCGGCGGTTAAGTAGGG
>NC_057803.1:679146955-679170060 GCF_018294505.1 Triticum aestivum
GGCGGCGGCGGCCGGTGGACCGGGGGGTGCTCGGCGGCGAGGGGGACCGGATCTGGCGAGGTGGGATAGCGATCGAGATGGAGGGGGATCGAGATCGAGTGTCCATGAAATTTGAAAATATTCATGATAGTTCAAAAAGTGTCCATGAAATACAATCGAGAAATGAAGGCTACGGTTTAAATACAATCGATCTTAGCTAGCTATCTGTTCACAATCTTCTTGCCCTTCTTTTTCGCAAATGGAGTTCTTCTGTGGAACGGACGTCCTTTAGGTAGGGTGGTCCTGCTTCTTCTTGTGGTGTATGCTGCTACTTCATCATCGTCGTCATGTTTGATCCTCGGGTCGCCGTACTTGTCGAAGTCTTGCTCATTGGCTACTCCATCCATTCCGATGATCTTCCTTTTGCCTCTCCTCACGACAACACGACTGGGCTTTGGCGGGTCGGTAATGAAGAAGCATTGGTCCACTTGGGAAGCCAGTACCCATGGCTCATTTTTCGCGGTGACGTTTGCGCCCGCGGTCTTGGATTTGGCTTCGGGTATAACCATGGTGGTGAAATACCGGTCTTCTTTTATGACGTTCTTGGCCCATCTGACACGGAACATCGGGACCTTCTCTCCAGCGTAGCTCAGCTCCCAGATCTCCTCGATCCTTCCGTAGTATCTGTCCTTGTCGTTACCGGTGTAGGATTCCATCGTTACTCCGGAGTTCTGATAACCATCGCTCTTCATGTCCTTGGCCTCGGTGTAGAATGTGTAGCCATTGATATCATACGCCTCATAGGTCATCAGGTTGTGCTCGGCGCCCTGTGACAAGGCGAATATGAGTTGTTCTTCCGCGGAAGAATCCTCATGTAAAGGGTACGACAGAAGCTTCTGCTTGAACCAACGCGTGAAACATGAGTTGTGCTCTTTGAGTATATCTCCGTCCGTCCTCTGTTGGCCTCGGTCATTGTACGTATTCTTAATAAAGGTTTTGTGCTCTACCACCCAAGGATCGACCACATCTATGTGTTGTAGCGCGACTAGGTTTGCTCTTTCAAAGTCGGCGAGTCGACCCTCGAAGTCGACATGCATTTCACGGCGACCCTCACGGTGACCCCATCCAGCGAGCCTGCCGAGGTGCCTGTTGACGGGCAGACCAACGGGGTTCTCGATGCCTAGATAATTCGTGCAGTAGGAGATGCACTCTTCGGTCAGAAAGCCCCTGGCTATGCTTCCTTCTGGACGTGACATGTTGCGAACGTATCCTTTGATGACACCATTCATCCTTTCGAATGGCATCATGCTGTGCAGGAACGTCGGCCCGAGTTGGATGATATCCTCCACTATATGGACCAGCAGATGCACCATAACGTCGAAGAATGCGGGCGGGAAGTACATCTCAAGCTCGCATAGTATCACCACGATCTCTTCCTGTAGCCTTCTGAGTTGCCTCACGCCAATCGACTTCCGAGAGATGACGTCGAAGAAGTTGCATAGGCCAAATAGCGTTTCACGGATGTGCGCGTCCATGATCCCACGGATTGCAACTGGAAGTATCTGCTTCATCAGCACGTGACAGTCGTGAGACTTCATCCCGCTGAACTTCTGCTTCGCTGGGTCTAGGTATCTGCTTATCTTCCCCGCGTAACCGTAAGGAAGTTTTACTCCTAGGAGGCAGGTGAAAAACTGCTCGATCTCCTCCTGACTTAGAGTGAAGCACGCGGGAGGGTAGTCATTTCCGGTCTTCTTGGCCTTTTTGCCTTTGTGACGACTTTCTGTGTCCTGCTTCGCCTCATCATCATCATCATCATCATCATCATCATCATCATCATCATCATATATAGCGTGAAGCTCCTGCCTGATGCCCATTGGTTTCAAGTCTGCCCTTGCTTTCGGCCCATCTTTGGTCCTCTCTGGCATGTTCAGCAGGGTACCAAGCAGACTCTCGCACACGTTCTTCGTGATATGCATGACATCAAGGTTGTGAGGCACATGGTGGATCTTCCAGTACGGCAAGTCCCAGAAAACAGACCTCGTTTTCCATACCTTCAGCAGCGGCTCTGGCGCCTTTTGCTTCTTTCCCGGCTCTGGCGCCTTTTGCTTCTTTCCCGGCTCTGGCGCCTTTTGCTTCTTTCCCGGCAGTGGGCAGTCTTTCCAATTTTTCAACAGCTTGTCTATTTCCTCGCCGCTCCTCGTACACGGGCGTTTTCGGGGTTCGGTTTCACCATCGAACAGATCCTTGCGTTTCCTCCACGGGTCATCGTCGCGAAGCCACCTTCGATGTCCCATGAACACGGTTTTCGAAGACCCGGGATCTCTATCTAGCTGGCGATACGTTGTGTCATCCATGCACCTTACGCATCCAGAAAATCCGTGGACTACCTGCCCCGCAAGATATCCGTAACCGAGATAGTCGTGCACCGTCGTGAGCAGTGCGGCTCTCATAGGGAAATATTCTTTCTCTACGGCGTCCCACATATTGGCTGGCGTTTTGCACAGCCTGTCAAGCTCCTCTTTCAGCAGCCCCAGATACAGATTGATGTCTTTCCCTGGTTGTTTCGTCCCTTCAATTAGCATACTCATGTGAATGTACTTCCTCTTCATGCACAACCAGGGGGGAAGGTTGTACATCCACACGAACACAGGCCAGGTGCTATGTGTGCTTCTCTGGCTGCCAAACGGATTGACTCCATCGGTGCTCGCGCCCAGCATGATGTTCCTTGGATCGTTCCCAAATTCTGGGTATTTGAAGTTCAACGCTTGCCACTGGCTCGCATCCTTAGGGTGACTCAGCATCTTGTCTTTTTTATCTATCTCCGGATCATTTGCGTCATCTTCTTGCTTCTTCTCCTCCCTATCCGCGTGCCAACGCAGGAGCTTTGCTACCTTAGGGTCCGCGAAATACCGCTGCAGACGAGGAGTGATCGGAAAGTACCACACCACTGTTCGAGGAGCTTTCTTCCTCTTCTTGTATCGAGTGACACCGCACACCGGACATATGGTAGACTCCGCGTGCTCGTCCCGATAAATGATGCAATTGTTCATGCACACATGGTATTTCACGTGCGGTAAATCCAGAGGACACACGATTTTCTTTGCCTCCTCCAAACTGGTCGGGCACTTGTTCCCCTTGGGAAGACGTTCGTGCCAGAATGACATGTTCTCGTCGAAGCATGCGTCGGTCATTTTCTGTTTTACCTTCATCTCCAGAGCCATGAGCGTTACTTTCAGGCGGGTATCCTCGGGCCTGCATCCTTCATACAATGGAGTAACCACGTCTAACTCAAGTTGATCCATCTTGGCTTTCTCTCGGGCGGCAGCTCTTGCGTTATCCGTCTGCTTGAGAAGCAGCTCTTGAATATGAGGGTCCTGCACCCAGCCCATCGATGGTCCAGCGTCGTCTGCTCCGCCGGCATCATCATCATGTCCTGCATCTTCTACATGATGACTGTGTACAACATCACCGTCGTGATCATCTCCTAGGGATTCTTCGTCTTCTCGCCCCCCCGAGCCGCGGTGGTTGTCTTGCTGCCCTTCCTCATTTCTTGCCCGGCCCCCATGGATGACTTCGTAGTCATCTTCATCACCTTGCCACCGATAGCCATCCATGAAACCACGCAAGAGCAGGTGGTCCCGCACCTGCCCGGAATCCGGGTCCACAATAAGGCTATTCAGCTTGCATCTTCGACACGGACATCTTATCTCCGTCTTGTTCTTTTGAAGCATCTCGGCCTTCGCGGACCTCAAAAACCTATTCACGATGCCTTCGGTCATCGTGCGGACCATGATCGCCTGCGGGGTAGAGCAAAACGATATTTTAGAACCAAGAAAAAATTTGGCATGACTTTCCCTAAAAATAGGACCAAAAAGAATGCTTAATGCCAAAATTCTCGCCGAAACGGAAATGAATCAACATTCCGGCAAAATATTGGCAACTATCGCATTTCAAATACCGGTACACCTCCAAACACAAACACATATGCAACACCACAACCATATGCAACACCACGAACATACATAGATCTAGCTAGGCCATAAAAAGTGCATGTGCACATTGTTGTATGGAGAACAACATAAATATAGCTTCCCCCCTTACTTACCTAGCAAAACAAGGTAACTTAACCACTTAATTTGAATGAATCTATGGTGGAAATGAGGTGAAAAAGAGGAGGCACCCGAGACAAGGAGGAGGCGGTGGAGAGAATGAAGTGGGGAGAAAGTGAGTGTGGGAGGAGAGGCTGTCCAAAATATCTTGTTGCTGCCCACTTACTAATGGTGCACCAGCAACAAATGCGCCATTAGTAATCCAGGTTACTAATGGCGCACCCCGTGGTGGTGCGCCATTAGTACTTTTGCAAAAAAAGGAATAAAAACAATAATAAAAAAAATAACATTAGTGGCGCACCTTCTGGCTGGTGCGCCATTACTAGTTACAACTACTAATGGCGCACCACCAGGGGATGCGCCATTAGTATGTTTGGACAGGCGCACTAGTTCAAAAAAAATTGGTACTAATGGCGCACCGTGGGCAGGGTGCGCCATTAGTAGTTTCAACACTAATGGCGCATCAGAAGGTGGTGCGCCATTAGTATATACTAATGGCGCACCACATGTCTGGCGCGCCATTAATGTCATTTCCATCTAAATCCCTTTTCCTAGTAGTGTGTCCTATTTTAGCAAAGGTCATACCGGATTTTTCCGTGAATTTTGGCACGACTTGTGCCAGAATATGTAGGAAATATCGAGTGCCCCGGATTTGTGTGTTGAGTATCCTGGTAGTTGTCTTCAATCGATTTTCAATTAATGTTTCAACTATGAACATAGGAAATGTCTGACGACGAAAAGGATTTCGGTATTTGCAAATACTGCGAAGACGAGCGCGGCCTGTGCGACGGAATCTTCCTAGATGATGATAGGCGCTTCAACATCAAGCTGGATCAGAACTTCAAAGTGGATACAGTAAGTCACAACGACAAGTCTTTTTTCGTAATTAAGCATGACATCTGCTTCATTTGCTTCAACTTATATATTTTTTACTATTCTACTAGCGTATCCCCTGCCATGCAAGAGTTTTTGTATTGCATAAGATAGGTTGCAGTCGTACTATGGAGGTAAAGAAAGTTTACGTGAAGACCGAGCATGGTTATATTTTCCACGCAAAATTATACAATTCAGACGACTACTTCTATTTTGGATGCAAAACATGGCGAGCACTATGCAAGACTTATGCATTTGAGCCTGATATGGTTATCACCTTTGATATTCGTCCGGAAGATGATATTGAAGGTAATATCGACATCTGGGTCGATGTGCAGACGCCTCCAGTTATACCATTATGTAAGTTTCTCAACCATATTTATGTCTTTGATATTGTTTATTCAAAAATAGTTGACAACTAAATTGTATTGTCAGCTTATTTCGGTGCAAGCAAACATGTCCAGCGCTTGGTAGACAGGACCGTATACTGTGCCGGGGCTGAACTCAACTGCGAGGAGCTCAGTCATTATGTTTCATGGCTTGCGGATCTTGATACTGTCAAGACAAATTTTCTTCCTGCATTTAGAAATGTTAGTACTGAAAACGTACGGCCAATAGTGTTCGTAATGAACTATGGTCACATCTATTTAGGAAGGATGGTAAGATTTTTACTATTTGTCCTCAGTGCATCTTTTCCATGCATTATTTTTGAAGCTAAACTTCATTGCTAAGTATGTTACCATACGATATTCTTCAACAGGGACTCCCGATGAATGTTGTGCCTTATGGGATCGAGACTAAAGGTACCATGAGCATTATTAGCTTACGGCCAAGATATCCTACAGATTACTTTAGTGCATTCAAGATTAGCGACGGATGCTTAATAGTGCAAGACTGGACCAAATATATGATGGGGGAGCGTAGAGAAGTACTAGGGGGCAGCAAACAGATGCGCTACCCACGATTAGGAGACAGGTTCATCTGCATGCTCCAACTTGATCAAGGAGGAGAGCTATACATGTTTTATGTTATTGTACCTAAGAGAGAGCAGCAGGAGTGATTAGCTAGCTAGAAATGAGTTTGAAGATGATGATGTGCTACACTATTACTATGATGATAAAATAGCTAGTGTTGATGGTAATAACTATGATGATTATTATTAGCTAGTGTTAGTGGTGATTAAATAAATACTGTTGGTGATAATGACTATGATGATGATTAAATAGCTTGTCTGGCGGATTAGATTCAAGTGGAGGCAACATGCGGTGCACATCGAAAGTACTACTAGTCCAAACTAGATCATGTTTAGATTAGTAGTATACTTTTGACATGCACCACATATTGCCTCCACTTGAATCTAATCCACCTTCATTTGACACACTGTTATGGACATAATGATGTAAACCTCATAACTGGTATTGTACCAATATTTGTACGATGGAGAGAAAACCGCATAAATACACTAAAAATAAAAAAAATAAAAAATGAATACTAGTAGCGATGAAGAGAAAACGCGTTGCCACTAGTTACATTAGCAGTAGCGTGGGAGTGAACAAACGTTGCAGCTATTTGTCCTAGCAGTAGCGCGTGCCGGCACGCATTACTGCTAAGCAATAGCTGTAGCGCCTTATTAGTAGCGCGCCTACCCGCGCTACTAGTGAGCACAAAACTAGCGCTACTGCTAGGGTTTTCCCTAGTAGTGCGGTAGTACCGCCTATCAGCGGTAGTACTGCTTGTTAGTGCTGCTGGTGCTACCGCCCCTGCTGTGGTCTCGTTTTTTCGTGTCGGGTTTCCGTAAAAGACCACGCAGGGGAGCGGTAGTAGGGACGGCAGTAGAGCGCGGTAGTACCGCTTATTAGCGGTAGTACCGCTCCTACGTCCTCTACAACCGCCGCTCAGCTTGCTGCCCTCCTCTGTTTTCCAACGGCTGTAGGGAGCGGCAGTACCGCTTATCGGCGGTAGTACCGCCCTAGTGCGTGTACTTCTTCTCCCTCAGCCCTAGTTGCCCTTTGCCTGCTTGCCACGGCGGTAGTACCGCTGTGGTAGCGGTAGTACCGCTCCCCTGAGCGGTAGTACCGCTCGTGCGTGGACTGAGGACATTACGGTTCGATTCAGGCGCTCCTATAAAAGGGGGTCTTCTTCCCCATTCAACCTTATCCTTTGAGTTCGTGTTCTTCCCCCATTGTTGACCTTCTTTGAGCTTGCTATCTCTCAATCCCTTCATGGATTCTTGCTAGTTTTTGAGGGAAAAGAGAGAGGAGATCTAGATCCACATTTCCACCAATCACTTTCTCCTCTATGTGAGGGGAACCCCTTGGATCTAGATCTTGGAGTTCTTGGTGTTCTCCTTCCTGTTCTTCCTCTCATTTTCCTCCCTAGCATTAGTTGCTTTGGCGGGATTTGGGAGAGAAGGACTTGGGCACTCCGTGTGCCCTTGCAATTTCATTTGGTGCATCGGTTTGAGTTCTTCAGGGTGATACGTGGAAGTTACAAGTTGAGAAGCTCATTACTCTTGGGTGCTTGGTACCCTTGAGCTTGTTCCTCTTGGGTGCTTGGGAGCCCTAGACGGTTGGTGGTGTTCGGAGCTCAATCATTGTGGTGTAAAGCTCCGGGCAAAGCGTCGGGGTCTCCAATTAGGTTGTGGAGATCGCCCCGAGCAATTTGATGGGTACCGGTGACCGCCCCCAAGGGTTGCCAAAGTGTATGGGTTCGGTGACCGCCCCCAAGGGTTGCCATTTGTACGGGTTCGGTGATCGCCCTCAAGGGTCCCCTAGTGGAATCACGACATCTTGCATTGTGCGAGGGCGTGAGGAGATTATGGTGGCCCTAGTGGCTTCTTGGGGAGCATTGTGCCTCCACACCGCTCCAAACGGAGATTAGCATCCGCAAGGGTGTGAACTTCGGGATACATCGTTGTCTCCGCGTGCCTCGGTTATCTCTTACCCGAGCCCTTTACTTATGCACTTTACTTTGTGATAGCCATATTGTTCTTTGTCATATATCTTGCTATCACATAGTTTCTTATCTTGCTTAGCATAAGTTGTTGGTGCACATAGGTGAGCCTAGTTGTTGTAGGTTTTGTGCTTGACAAATTAACCGTTAGGTTTATTCCGCATTTGTTCAAGCCTAAACCGTAATTATTTTAAAACCGCCTATTCACCCCCCCTCTAGGCGACATCCACGATCTTTCAGCATGGGATGTAGGAGATTGGAGTTTTGGTTGTTCCAGGTTCTACCTGTTGACTGGACCATGGTCTAAGTGGTCACGCACAAATGGAATTGACACAAGTAGCAAGCTACTTGTTACAACTCATACTGTCACGGCTCGCTTATTTGCCAGTATCCGGTACAGTTCGGAGGAATTACTGACATTGCCGTGGCATCCTGGAGAACAAGCAATTTTTGGGCCCAAGTACCTAGCTAGGATTGAATTATCTGCAGCTATTTGTGTTAGACCCCTGGGTTGTTCGTGGACTTCATTTGAATTAACTACAGCTATTTGTGTCCCATATACCATTGAATTTTCTTCCACAGAACTGAGCTCGTGGAAGATATATGGTTTCAACATCATTGTCAGTATCCGAGCTGATTACTCCTATGCATGCTATGTTCCTGATAATACATATCTGCAGTCTATGACCGAGTGCTATTCTGTTGAGATTCTGAGCTGTTACAGTCTATCCATTCCTATTGCATATGTTATTGTTAGCAATGGTATATGGACTGTCAAGTGCTTCTGTCAAGACATCTGCATGTAACTGCTCCTGTATCAGTTTAATTGTGTTGGGCCTTTCTATCAGCAACACACAGAACACTGGCTTCTATCTATCCTGTAATGGGTGCTGAACAAGTGGCCACTAAGAATGGACTATTTGGATCTTTTGGCGATGTTTAAAGTAGTTTTCAACCACAATATCTAGAAGCATCCGAGTACTTGTCACCAGCAACATATTCAGTTATGGATAGGATTAGTTCCTTCCTACTAGGTTACTTGTTGCAATGTGGTGTGATTGTCCCGGTTATCGTTGCTCACATTGCATCGTTGCTCAAACTGACATCTTCTGATGGAAGCCCAATATACATGCAAGTTCGTGTTCATGAGCTGGTGATTGATGGTTTCTTGCAAGATTGGATTCCCTCCTGCTTCCTCAGATATACGTTTCGGTGTGGTTTTGAGCATATTCACTGGAAGATTGCTTGGTCACTTAATTGGGAGTGCTCTGAAATTACTAGATGGAATTCCAAGGAATTATTGCTTCCAAATGTTGTTTATCAAATACTTCCAGCCAGCTTTGTTGTCATCTGTTATGGTATTCATGGTGTTGCTTCTTGGTACATGCTCACTACAAGACTCAAGCGTACAACTATACAGTCTGCTGCACTCCACAAGAGAAGGTGCATAGATCCATGCTTCTGGGTGTTCTTCGTTGTTCCCCGAGCACTCCATCAGAAATGGAATCCAGTAAGCTGTGAAGGAACGACAAGTACGGCACCATTTCAGTTCCTTGCTTATGTTGCGATATGGAGCTCCCGCAGTCTGGAGTTTTGTCAAAGGAAGTTTTAATGGGATCCAGGCATCTGGGCACTCCTATGTTTATTTGGATTGCTCACACAAGCTAAAACAGCAAGGAGGAGGAATATTGCAGATCCAGCTTACTACCGAATCCACTGCCTCGACCATGCTTACTACTTCAACCAAGCTCATGTTAACCAACACTACTACCTTGATGATTTCTGTGACCAAATGAACATCAGCGATGACTACTTCCTTGAGCAAGTCGGAATCGTCTCCTATCTCAACCTCGCCAAGTTCAACTGCACCCACCGTGACCTCGGCGAAATCATGAAGCATCAAGTACCATGGGATTCAGGAGCTTCGCCGTGGCATCGACTTGAGGTCAAGCCGCATTTTAAGGTGTGGGGAATGTTAGCAATCTAGGCATTGCTGGGCTCTCGACCACTGCCCAGCCCACGAAGGAGACGCACTACATATACAGAGGAAGGCCTCCATGAACAAGCTGGCTAGGAATTGGATGACTTCGGCCTCCTCTGCTTCTGTATCTTCTCCCTCTCGTGTTCCTCTCCTCCTCTGTACTAGCTAAACCTTGGTGAATCCATGGCTTGTAGTTCAAATCCTTGAGCAATTGATCTCTGTACTAGTGTGTTGCTAACACTTATCCCCTTCCCCCCACCCATCTCTCCCTCTCTCTCCATCGATTTGCCCTGTCCTCTCCCTCAGCTCATGTTGCAAGAACAAGACAGGGGTCCTGCCGCTTCAAGCAAGGGGATATGTGTCTGTGACTCCAAGGACAACTATGTGGTACAACGATGATTGCCTTGCCATGGTATAGTTACGGGGCTGGACGGCAATGTTGAAGTGTTCGCGGTTTGCGGATGATGCTACAGAGAGACGCAATAGGCTCGTGATGCAGACGACGACGACGGTGGTGGTGCTGTCAGCAACGGTGGCGACGTTTCTGCAGATTTTTTTCATCGTAATATTTCTGCAACATCATCCGTATTGCAAAAGTTATTCCGGAACAAGCTTATGTTGCAAAAGAAATAAACAAAAAAAATCAACAACATCATCTACGTTGAAAAACTTTTCTGCAACACAATCTTTGTTGCAAATATTTCCGCAACACGAGTTCTGTTGCAAAGGGTTCCGCAACATTACCTTTGTTGCAATGGTGAGGACGGGATTGGGCCACAAGATGACGCTGGATCTAATGGTTGTAGAGATCCGCCGACCGACATGTAGCAACTTCCATAAAAAAACTGAAGCGAGGAGCTCTTCAAATAGAAAAAGAAAGAAATTACATGAAAGACACATATACTCTCTTGTTTCTAAATATAAATCCTCTTAGAGATTTTAATATCAACTACATACGGGATATATATAGACGTATTTTAGAGTGTAGATTCATTTATTTTACTTTGTATTGAAATCTTCAAAAGAGCTTATATTTAAAAGCGGAGTGAGTACATCTCAAACCTAGTCTATCGGCACACGTTGCAACCATTGACCACCATCCTCCATTCTTTCCAGTGCCGAGGCGACGACTCATGATATCCCATTTACCACAACATATGCACGCGCTACCTCACCCATCCATGTAGAATATTTTTTTCGAGGGTACGCAAATTGCATACCTTAGCTTTATAGAAAAAGAGAAATAAGAGATACAACCACGTCTATCACTCGCTGCGAACAACGAAGGCGACCAACTCCACACCCGAATCATACAAGGACAACCAAACACAACAACACAACTACGACACAAAAAGCCTACCCAACACCAAGCCCCTCGTCGCGTCTCGGCCGACACCGATGTCCTCCGAAGAACAGCAACTCCAGCTTCCTTGGATTTGCCGGCGACGACCGTACATGGCGCCGGAGGAGAAAGATCCGGGCAGCGGTGAACACCGGAGAAGCACATCATGGAACCTCGAGTCTCCCAGCACAATGCTCCCAACAGAGTAACAACCTCAGAGACATTGCCATCATACCGATCCTACGAATCAAGGTTTTCGCCCCGGAGACAGCTGCCGATACGAGGACGCGAGGAGGATGGCGTTGCACTCGACAAAGCCTCCAGAAGGTGAATGACACCCGTAGGTGCCATCAATGCCGGTCCGGTCACAACCGAACAGGATTTTCATCCGTGGCGCTGCACATCTCCACGCCTCCAAGATTCCGGCCGGTCCCGATAAGATGCCTCGCACCGCTGTCACCGCAGCAACTTGCCATCGATGCCCCCCTCACTGCCGAGGGAACGCGCTAAAGCCGTCACCTTCAACATCGACAAGGAGCCGCAGCAACCACCGAGCGGTGCAACGCCAGATCCGCTACGGTGGCCTTCACCCGCTCCAGGGGACTGCCACTAGAGTGGATCCGACCCACACCTCCGACCACACTCCGGCACCCACACCGCCGAGGCAACGCCGCACGCCTCACACGCAGCAACCGAACGCCCGCTGCCCGCCAAGACCCTTCCTAGCAAGGCCTCGCAGCGCCACCGCCGCCATGGCTGCGCTTGCATCGCCGCCACCGCCAGTGCCGGTGTACCACCTACACCCTCCATCCTGCTATGCCTCACGCAAGGCTCCAGAGACAGCCGCAACACTCCCCGCCGTGAGCACTCCAAGGATTCCGGCCAGCACCGACACGCACCCGAACCGGGCCGAGATCCGCGCTCTAGGCGCCGCCAGCTAGCGCCACCGACCCGTGGCAAGCCAACAGTGAGACGGGAGCGAGACGCCGCAGCAACCACCAGACCCAGCTCCGCCAGCTCCCAGAGGACCGATCGCAGCCCACCGGCCCGCGTCGCAACCCCTGAGCAGCGCCCAGCACCACCCTCCGCGCGCCGCCGGCCTTGGCCGCCAGATCCGGCCGAACCACGCCAGACCGCGCCACCCAGAGCCGCGCACCGCTCCAACCAGCACCGCCGGGCCACGTCGGCGCTGGCCGGACGCGCGCCGCCACCGAGTCGCCTGACCAAGAGGAAGGTGTCCCGCGCCGCCGGAGTGCCTCGAGGGAAGGGGAGATGACCCTGCCGCCGCCGACGCGCGCACGGGCTTTGCCCGGCGGCGTCCGCTGGCGGCGGCGAGGGAGGGGAGGGGGTAGCGGGGTGGCGGCGGCGGGGATTAGGGATCCGCCCGGGCCGCTCGCGGGAGCGGCACGGGGGAGGGGGGGGGAGCGGGAGCCTGAGTAGCAATATTATTATTATACGACCAGATGTTTTTTTCCATGTAGAATATAAATCATGAAAGTGCACCAACTTGCATCACGAGGCTCTTCTTTCAGGACAGCCAGGGGCCGGCGGGTCACAACTGCACGTACTCCTTCCAGCCTTAATTAGGTTGCATGCCATGGTACGACTTCGCGTCTTCGCCTACACAAGTATTCGGATTTACGCTCCTAAACTTTCATATGCTTGAAAGTACATATGTTTTGTGCCACACGATATTAACCACACTTCTTAATTTATCTGGAACACTGGAATCTTTGCAAATTTACGACGCACAATGCCAAACATTCGGAGTTCAATTCCGTATGCTTCCAGTGTGTCTCATATCCGCTGTGGCGCTTCCTTTTTTTGGGTAACGATAATGCCCGAACGTTAATTTTCTGAGCTCCCGTCCCAAACGCCCTTGTTCCCGTTGGATCGAGTGCACCGATCTTGGTGCACGATCCTTGCCACGTCCTCGTCAGGGCATCGTTCGCGTCCAGCCGAAGTCGTGTCGAACGATATTTTCACTTATCTGCTCGCCGCCGCCCCCCTCTTTTTGCCCCCTGTTTTCTTCTCACCCACTCATCCTCTCATCCCACCATCTCAGAGGTTTCTAATCCACTCCACCGGCGAGCTCCAGCTCTCCACTCTCCATCGATTTTGGTTGTACTGCGGCGGCGGCAGTCCGCGGATCCAAGCGTTTGATGCGGGGCGGAGGCGGGATTTTGCTCAGGAGCGGTGGTGGTGGATGGGTGCGATCATGGCGAGCAGCAGGAGTGGTAGTGGTGGTCGAGGCTGCGAGCTGGTGGTGGCCACGGCTGCACGATGTCTGGGCAAGAAGTGCGTAGCGGCAAAGCTGGTGCCGACGAGCCATGGTGGCCGGTGCGTGATGGCAACCACCACGGCGATGAGCAGCTTGGCGGCGAACTCGCAGGGGCGAGATGATGCTTACACGGTCAGCGCGGCGCGGCCAGCGGAGATGTTCAGCACGCTCCCCGTGGTGGGCGAGGTGGCTTCGTCCCTCCCGACCAGATCCACCGCGACGCTCGCATCCGCGCAGAGGAGATCAGCCGCCGTCCCGGTGGTTGCGGCGGCGATGGCGGCGCCGGTGGCACGCCATGGTCCTTCGAGAGGGATTGCACGGCACCGGAGGTTGCCGGGTATGATGCTACTGGTGGTGGTGGTATCATTAGGGGGGCAAGGTATGTAGTTTGTGGACGAGACTTGCCTGCTCCCCTCGCGTGTGCCCATCCGTGCTCCCGCGTACGTGGCTTGATTTGATTGGAATAAAATAAGGCCCGGTCCCACCCCCTTAAAATCAGGGAGGAGATAATTAGATTAGAAAGAAAAAGAAAAAAAAGACAGCCGTAGGATAAAGTGGGAGTACGGATGGGAGCATAGGAAGGGAGCAGGCAAGCCGGATCCGTAGTTTGTTCTGGAGCTCATGGCAAGTCACAGATAATTTTGCATCCTCCCTAAAATTGATGGCAATTTTTGTTTTGCAGGGATGGCAAGTTGATGTGCACCCATACTGCATTGTTGTCATGTTTTTGTTTGGGAAACAACAATATCTTGCCATGGCAAATTGATGCATTTTTTGACATGTGCGGTAGATGTGTTGGCAATTTTTCAAGCCAATAGTTACTATGGTTAGTTCAATTTGTAGTTTCATTCAGCAGTAGAATTGTCATGGCTATTTTGCCTCCTATACTATGCGGCGGTTGTCGCCCAATTTTTGCAGGTAAGAAATTTGGAGGCCCAATTTTCGAGCAATTTGTATTAGTACGCTCATGGTAATTTTCACTAGTAAAGTATATGACAAACATGAACTACATCTACCAGTTGAGTTGTCCAGTGTCACCAGTCCATAAACATGGCAAATTTTTGCTCACATCTCTCGTGCCAACTAGGATGGTTAATCCCCGGTTATCTGTATCTTCATGAAAAATATATTTTTGTACTAAATTGCCATGAGATACAGGCCGACGTTGGAGCTGTAGCGCCACTTCGTCAAGACCAACGGCCGCCGCGGCTTCCTCTTTGACATCCTCGCCCTGGTATAACCTACTCATGTGCTTTTCAAAATTACCAACATGGCATTGTTAAGATTTTTGTGCAAATCATGATTTTTGACTGAAATGTGAGTGTTTGTGCTAAATCATGCTTGCTAATAGGAGATTATCCTACAAATTTTACTTTTCTTTGCCATGTCAAAAAAATTACTTTTAGTTTGCCATGGCAAATTTTTACCGTAATTGCCATGGCAACTTTACTTGTAAGTACATGGCAAATGTACTTGAACATACATGGAAAATTTTACTCTTTTTTGCCATGCCAAAAAATTTACTATTAACTTGCCATGGCAATTTTTACCTTAATTGTCATGGCAACTTTACTTGTAAGTAGATGAAAATTTACTCGAACATACATCGCAAATTTTAATCTGTTTTGCCATGTCAAAAAATTTATTATTAAGTTTCCAGGGCAAATTTTTACCTTAATTGGCATGCCATCTTTACTTGTAAGTACATGGAAAATTTACTTGAACATACATAGCAAATTTTTACCATGGCAAAATTAACCTTTTTATTGCCATGGCAAACGTAGCTTTTTATTGCCATGGCAATTTTTATTTAACATATGGAGCATGGCAAGTTTGACTTCTATTTTTGCCATGGCAAAAATACTTTACATCCACGGAATTTTTTGTCCTTATCCACCATTCATGGTAATTTTGCTTCTATTAACTATGGTAGATTTACTTTACAAAACATGGCAATTACTACTAAACAAAAGATTGTGCATTTTTGTTTCTGCTCCACATGATGGCAATTTTTAATAAACATTATTTGTCTCTTCATTTATATAGTAAAAATAACATGCAGATTTTTAATCTACATTTTCTTGCCATCATGGTAGAGATGAAAAATTGCCATGAACTTTTTTCTTTTTTGACATTGGCATTAAAAGATTTTATTTACCATGGAAATTTTTGCTTGTAAAGATCATGGCAATTTTTTTGCTTCAACCCATAGTGATTTTTTTAGTAATGTCTTGTTCTTTATTTTATATATCTATCACGACAAAAATATTTTTGGACCATTTCATTTTTTTAGTACGGCAAATCTAACCTTTATTATTCACAGCCAGAAGCGGGCTTTCTTAGTCAAAATAGTTTTTGGGCAAACTGGGCTTTATTTTTCTTTTATTCAACGCAAAAAGGCCTAGAGTGATGGTGTTCGGGCTGGGCGCTTCTTGTCACGAACGGTGTCGTTTGATCTGTTGCCACCCCGCACCGAACGACTCGTTCGGTCTGGGGCTCTCCCAGACCGAACGGTCGGCAGATATCGGGATCATTTTTCTCTCTCTCATGTGATTCTATTATACGACAATTGTTTCACAACATACAATCAAGATGTTTCATCGGTTTCTCATATGCTTCCTCACACTGACCCGCAACATGATGTCGCCACCAACATCAATGCTTATGAAATAGCCACACGGGACCTGTCGATAGACAGACTTGCTCTCATGCTGTGTCGTTTGAAGCACTAGTGCTATGTAGAAAGCAAGTAATAACATCAACAATGACAACGTCGTCCCCACAACCATTGTATGAAAATTTTGGGACGTTAGGACTGCCAAGATTTTCAAGAACGTTGATGATTCAACCGCTGTAATGCTTGAAACCACAATCTCGGGCATCACTATGCGGACTCATAGGTTTCATGTGTGTGCCACGTCTTGACTCTTGACGGCAGTACGTTGCATCGCACAAACATGTCCTTTTAATATGCAAGACAATGCTTTAATATAAGCATATGCTGAACGAAAGGTGCCGGAATTCTTTTTGTCTAATGGACTCATGAGGTGCAAAAGGGACGCAGGCGTAGGATCCAAAGTTTTAAATAGCGCGCTAAGCAACTTAGCAGCGGACCTCTTCCAAATGCTATAGCGTGCTATAGCGGAGCTATAGCATGCTATTTAAAATGTTTGTTCATTTGTTTGGACCAAAGTCTTTTAGCGCAAGACCTTTTGTAAACGCTATAGCGTGCTATAGCGGGCTATTTAAAACAGTAGATCTGAATCGAATAGTTACTAATTAACCCAACTACCTTCTCGTGCCGGACACAAATCATAAGTTTTTTTTTTGAAACCGACAACATGGCATTTTATTGATTATCAGTAAGCGGTACAACTTCTGACTGCACTTGGGCAATCAAAAAGGCAGGGATTACATCATAAGATGAGCTAACATTCTCCAAATTCAGTGCTTCCTTTGCACACAAATGAGTTGCAAAGTTTGCACTACGAGGAGAAAAGACCAGAATCCCTGAAAGTTCGAGAGATATGATCTCATCTCCTGAAAGATATGACCAGCACCAGATATCATTCGCAGCTTCCCAGGCCGCATCAACCACCTGACAATCTGTCTCCATAGTAACCTTCTGAAATCCCTTTTCCATGGCCACTCTCATTCCATCTCTGCAAGCTAGTGCTTCACTGATGAAAGGGTCCGAAACAACATCATACCTGGTTATCTTTGCCACAATGAAAGTGCCCAAGTGGTCTCTCACAACCACTCCCGTCCCAGCGCAATTCGCTGCCACACCGATCGCACCATCAGAATTAATCTTGAGCCATCCTTCCTCTGGTGCCTTCGAAGAAGGCCGAGGTTTGGTTTGTTTTACTTCCACTGCAGGTATATCCAGTGCTCTAACAAGTTCCTGTACTAGCTGCATTGATTGCCGCAGTTGGTAGACGGCTTTATCGTGTGTGTATTTGTTTCTATTGTTCCAAATCGCCCATATTACCGACACGGCCACAGCAGCATTCTCCTTCCTAATGAGATTATGATCAAGCAAGTCCCTCGCCCATGTCACAGGTTGCAGCTTAGGAAGCTTCAGCTCGAAAAAGTCACTCGCTTCGTCCCAAAACATGAATGCATGCTCGCATTTTATGAATGCATGAAATAACGACTCGTCACTTGCTCCACACATTGGGCAGATTGCATCTGTTCAGATATGGCGTCTACATAATTTCCCATTTGCCGGAAGCATATTTTTCAACACTATGCAAAAAAAAAAATCCTTATCTCCGGCTGCACTTGTAGCTTCCAAAGGGCTTTCCAAGTCGCCTCACCCCCCTCTGAAGATGATGTCTCATTTTGCAGGTTGAAATTCTTTTCCATAGCCATGCGACAGGCTGACCGAACCATAAAAGATTCGGATTTTTCCCACGCCCAGCCCCAAAAATCGGGTATCCCCACTCTTGCGCGCGGCATGCTTAAGATAGCATCCGCATCAGATGCAATGAACATGTCTCGCACAAGCTGTGTGTTCCATTGCCCTGATTCGTCCAACAAATCAACTACTAGCTGAACTGGATCATCAGAAAGGCGGCATATGGGCCTCATGTAGGGGCGGTGCTAGGGGTATTCTTGGGTCTTCATGTGAATACCCATGATTTTTATAAAACTGTGTTGATTTTGACAAAAGAGTGATAATTTTCGAAAAACAGCAATGATTTTGGCATAATGAATACACATGAATACCCGGTTGCAAATTCCTGGAGCCGTCACTGGCCTCATGGAGACTATACCTGATATCCATTTGTCATGCCAAATCTCCGTTGTCATCCCATCACCAACACGCCTTATAAGACCCTCTTTTAGCATGTTTCTGCCATTAATGATAGCTCTCCATGTGGCTGATGCACTTCTTGGGCAATTAGCACTTATGAATACACCATGAGGAAAATATCTACCTTTTAACACACTCGCACACAAGCTATCTGGTCGCTCTAGTAGCCTCCATGCCTATTTTGCCAACAATGCGTCATTAAAAACTTCCAAATCTCTGAATCCCATCCCAAGATGGACATTTTCTCCCAAGACTGCCAATGCATTCCTCTTTTATCCAGTGATCCCGCCCACCAGTACTTGGACATTACTATAATGACTTTTCTGCACAACCCCTTTGTGAGTTTGAAACAACTCATAGCATAGGTTGGTAAAGCCTGAACCACTGTTTTAAGAAGAACATCCTTAGATGCACATGAAAGCTTTTTGTCACACCAGCCTTGCACTCTACATCTTGAGCACTCATGAATGTGCTCAAAGTGTTGCTCCTTGAGCCTACCGATGGAGTCGGTAGCCCAAGATATTTTTTCGTGGGCGCTTCACGATGGATATCCAACGCATTCCTCACACCCACCCATACGGATGCTCCCGAATTTGCACTGAAAAGGACAGAGCTCTTTTGCTTATTGACTCTCTGTCTAGAACCTTCACTATAAACTTGTAGTATCTCAGTCAACCAATTTGCACTCCTAACACCGGCCTTCATGAATACAAGATAATCGTCTGCAAATAAGAGATGTGAGATCCTTGGTGCTGTAAAGCCCACTCGAATACCTCTGTCAATCCAACCCGCATCATAATTCCTCAGCAGACATGACAAGCCCTCTCCACATAATAGGAACAAATACAGGGATATTGGGACCCCTGCCTAAACCCTCCTGAAGGCTTAAACGAAGGTAGCAGCTCCACACCGCCTTGACAACAAGAACCCAAAACCCCTAGTATAAGAGCATCTCCACTCGCCCCCCAACAGCCCCCCCAGGCCCTTTTTTATCGCCGACGCAAAAAATGGCCTAGTTGCATCCCCAGAAGCCCAATTTTCGTCGGTTAGGGCCGAATTTGGTTCCGGTGGATCCACGACAAACCCAGCGCGCTGGAGGCGGCCGGAGGCGCCAGGGGAAACGGTTTGACGCGAATTCTTGTGGGCTCGCCGAGTCAGCAATTTAGGCGCGTTCGTCGTCCTCATCGCCTCAGTTTCCCGCGGGGAATCAATGCAAAGGCTGTTGTCGTTCAGCCTTCCATTGATTCCTCATGGGCGGCGCAGTGAAGGCATGTCGAAGCGTGTCCCGCCCCCTCCCGCCACGCGTACACACGGCAGCCGCCCGCTCACTGCCCACCCTCGGCTATAAAAGCCGCCCCTCCCTCGCCAGTGGCCGCTCACTCCCTCGCCAACCCCTCTCCCCCTCTCGCTGACGATGCCCCTATTGGAAATATGCTCTAGAGGCAATAATAAAATGGTTATTATTGTATTTCCTTGTTCATGATAATTGTCTATTATTCATGCTATATTTGTATTGATCGGAAACCGCAATACATGTGTGAATACATCGACCACAACATGTCCCTAGTGAGCCTCTAGTTGACTAGCTTGTTGATCAACAGATGGTCATGGTTTCCTAACCATCGACATTGGATATCATTGATAACGGGATCACATCATTAGGAGAATGAGGTGATGGACAAGACCCAATCCTAAGCCTAGCACAAGATCGTGTAGTTCGTATGCTAAAGCTTTTCTAAATGTCAAGTATCTTTTCCTTAGACCATGAGATTGTGCAACTCCCGGATACCGTAGGAATGCTTTGGGTGTACCAAATGTCACAACGTAACTGGGTGGCTATAAAGGTGCACTACGGGTATCTCCAAAAGTGTCTGTTGGGTTGGCACGAATCGAGACTGGGATTTGTCACTCCATGTGACGGAGAGGTATCTCTGGGCCCACTCGGTAAGACATCATCATAATGTGCACAATGTGATCAAGGAGTTGATCGCGGGATGATGTGTTACAGAACGAGTAAAGAGACTTGCCGGTAACGAGATTGAATAAGGTATCGGGATACCGACGATCGAATCTCGGGCAAGTACTATACCGCTAGACAAAGGGAATTGTATACGGGATTGATTGAATCCTTGACATCGTGGTTCATCCGATGAGATCATCGTGGATCATGTGGGAGCCAACATGGGTATCCAGATTCTGCTATTGGTTATTGGTCGGAGAGTTGGCTCGGTCATGTCTGCATGGTTCCCGAACCCGTAGGGTCTACACACTTAAGGTTCAATGACACTAGGGTTATAGGTAATAGATTTACGTGGTTACCGAATGTTGTTCGGAGTCCCGGATGAGATCCCAGACGTCACGAGGAGTTCCGGAATGGTCCGGAGGTGAAGATTGATATATTGGACGAAGGGTTTTGGAGTCCGGAAGTGTTCCGGAGGTACCGGGTGATGATCAGCATGACCGAAAGGTGATTCGGTAGCCCCGACAAGTGTTGGGGGGGGGCTTCATGGGCCAAGGGGAGGGGGCAAACCAGCCCACTAAGGGGCTGTGCGCCCCCCTCACCTATTCCCACATGACCAGGGGGTTTGGGACGCCCCATCTAGGGTTCCCACCTCCTGGCTTGGGGGCCAAGTCACCCAAAGGGGAGATCCCATCTGCCCTGGCCACCGCCCCCCTAGGGGAAACCCTAGGGCGCCTCCCCTCTCCCTTCCCCTATATATAGTGGAGGTTTTGGGGCTGCCTAACACATGAGTCTCTCTCTCCCAAGGCGCAGCCCTACCTCTCTCCCTCCTCGTCTATTGCGGTGCTTGGCGAAGCCCTGCTGGAGTGCCACGCTCCTCCACCACCACCTCACCGTCGTGTTGCTGCTGGACGGAGTCTTCCCCAACCTCTCCCTCTCCCCTTGCTGGATCAAGGCACGGGAGACGTCATCGGGCTGCACATGTGTTGAACGCGGAGGCGCCGTTGTTCGGCGCTTAGATCAGAATCAACCACAATCTGAATTGCTACGAGTACGACTCCTTCATCCACGTTCTTGTAACGCTTCCTCTTAGCGATCTACAAGGGTATGTAGATGCACTCCCCTTCCCCTCGTTGCTAGATTACTCCATAGATTGATCTTGGTGATGCGTAGAAAATTTTGAATTTCTGCTACGTTCCCCAACAGTGGCATCATGAGCTAGGTCTATGCGTAGTTTCTATGCACGAGTAGAACACAAGTTGTTGTGGGTGTTGATTTTGTTCAATATTCTTACCGTTACTAGTCCAATCTTGTTTCGATGGTATTGTGGGATGAAGCGGCCCAGACCGACCTTACACGTACACTTACGTGAGACAGGTTCCACCGACTGACATGCACTTGTTGCATAAGGTGGCTAGCGGGTGCAAGTCTCTCCCACTTTAGTCGGATCGGATTCGATGAAAAGGGTCCTTATGAAGGGTAAATAGCAATTGGCATATCACGTTGTGGTTTTGCGTAGGTAAGAAAAGTTCTTGCTAGAAACCCATAGCAGCCACGTAAAACATGCAAACAACAATTAGAGGACATCTAACTTGTTTTTGCAGGGTATGCTATGTGATGTGATATGGCCAAAAGAATGTGATGAATGATATGTGATGTATGAGATTGATCATGTTCTTGTAATAGGAATCACGACTTGCATGTCGACGAGTATGACAACCGACATGAGCCATAGGAGTTGTCTTTATTTATTGTATGACCCGCGTGTCACTGAATAACGCCATGTAATTACTTTACTTCATTGCTAAACCGTTAGCCATAGTAGTAGAAGTAATAGTTGGCGAGACAACTTCATGGAGACACGATGATGGAGATCATGATGATGGAGATCATGGTGTCATGCCGGTGACGATGATGATCATGGAGCCCCAAAGATGGAGATCAAAAGGAGCAAAATGATATTGGCCATATCATGTCACTTTTTGATTGCATGTGATGTTTATCATGTTTATGCTTCTTATTTGCTTAGAACGACGGTAGTAAATAAGATGATCCCTCATTAAAATTTCAAGAAAGTGTTCCCCCTAACTATGCACCATTGCGAAAGTTCGTTGTTTCGAAGCACCACGTGATGATCGGGTGTGACAGATTCTAACATTCACATACAACGGGTGTAAGCCAGATTTACACACGTGAAACACTTAGGTTGACTTGACAAGCCTAGCATGTACAAACATGGCCTTGGAACACAAGAGACCGAAAGGTC
The DNA here is from genome assembly GCF_018294505.1 of Triticum aestivum. Taxonomy (NCBI): domain Eukaryota; kingdom Viridiplantae; phylum Streptophyta; class Magnoliopsida; order Poales; family Poaceae; genus Triticum; species Triticum aestivum. Next base: position 679,169,518 of record NC_057803.1, read on the forward strand.
GAGCATGAGTCATATGGTGGATACGATCAACATGAAGATGTTCACCGATGATGACTAGTCCGTCTCACGTGATGATCGGACACGACCTAGTTGACTCGGATCATGTAATCACTTAGATGACTAGAGGGATGTCTATCTGAGTGGGAGTTCATAAGATGAACTTAATTATCCTGAACATAGTCAAAAGGTTTTTGCAAATTATGTCGTAGCTCGCGTTTTAGTTCTATTATTTTAGATATGTTCCTAGAGAAAATTTAGTTGAAAGTTGATAGTAGCAATTTGTAACGCCCCGGTTTCGATGCGCCAGGTGTCGGCCAGTTATTCGCCGTAGTTGTCATGTCATTTGCTTGCGTGTTGCATTTTGCCATGTCTCATCTGCATTTCATCCGCATGTTTTCAAAACTTGCATCCGTTCGGGTTCTCCCGGTTCTCTCCGTTGTCCGTTCGGAGTCCAGACCTCACGCGCGCGCCCGCCACCCCTCTCAGACCTTGTTTTCATGAGTGGGTTAAAAACGTTTTCGGAATGGACCGAGTCTTGCCAAG
>NC_057803.1:679170708-679171547 GCF_018294505.1 Triticum aestivum
GCGCCGCCGACTCCGCGACGCCCCGCCTCCTCGCGCCTCTCCATGCCTCATCGGCGCCCTTCGCCGGGCGCCCCGCGACGCCGCCGGAGGCCGGCGACCACCCGCTCCGGGCGCCTCCTCCCGCAGCCTCCATCGAGTTCGGACGCCACCCGTGGGAGTGCGCCGCACCGCCGACCATCTCCAGGGCCTCCACGCCCCTCTCCGTGTCCCCTTCGCCGGCCGGATCCGGAGCTCGCCGGAGCCGCCCCGCAGCTCGCCGGAGTTACTCCGGTCAGATCCTGGGGAGTGGACGAGATCCACCACTCCCTCCATCCAAACGTGCCTCCCCCACGCCCGGATCTTCTCGTCCCTCATGTCCTCGTCCCGGGTTGACTTTTCGCGAGTGTATAATTCCACAAAGTCCCTTTTTCTGTCATATTTTGGTGCCCCCTTTGACCTGTCATATATCCGTGCATATAGCTCCATTTTGCGTGTATGATATATCAACATGTTCATCAGGAGATGCTCTACATTTTGTTCCATTGTGCCATGCTTATTTGAGTTCATCTTGATGCCAGAATCATCGTTGCAAGAGTGCTATATGATGTTAATCTGCTGAAACTGTTATAACTTGGTGATTTGTCATTTTTGTTGCATTTGATGTGTGCATCCTATGAGAATGAGCTCTACATTGGTTTTGAACTACATCATGCCATCTTTACAGTGGTTCCACCCATGTATGTTTGCAGGTTACACCTCCGAGTGGCCTATGTTTTGCCGGAGTGTTGATTCATTTCCGTTCCGGCAAATTTCAGGCGCTCGATATGTCCTATTTTAGCAAAGGTCATGCCGGATTTTTC
>NC_057803.1:679172174-679174669 GCF_018294505.1 Triticum aestivum
AAAGTGGATACAGTAAGTCACAACGACAAGTCTTTTTTCGTAATTAAGCATGACATCTGCTTCATTTGCTTCAACTTATATTTTTTTTACTATTCTACTAGCGTATCCCCTGCCATGCAAGAGTTTTTGTATTGCATAAGATAGGTTGCAGTCGTACTATGGAGGTAAAGAAAGTTTACGTGAAGACCGAGCATGGTTATATTTTCCACGCAAAATTATACAATTCAGACGACTACACCTATTTTGGATGCAAAACATGGCGAGCACTATGCAAGACTTATGCATTTGAGCCTGATATGGTTATCACCTTTGATATTCGTCCGGAAGATGATATTGAAGGTAATACCGACATCTGGGTCGATGTGCAGACGCCTCCAGTTATACCATTATGTAAGTTTCTCAACCATATTTATGTCTTTGATATTGTTTATTCAAAAATAGTTGACAACTAAATTGTATTGTCAGCTTATTTCGGTGCAAGCAAACATGTCCAGCGCTTGGTAGACAGGACCGTATACTGTGCCGGGGCTGAACTCAACTGCGAGGAGCTCAGTCATTATGTTTCATGGCTTGCAGATCTTGATACTGTCAAGACAAATTTTCTTCCTGCATTTAGAAATGTTAGTACTAAAAACGTGCGGCCAATAGTGTTCGTAATGAACTATGGTCACATCTATTTAGGAAGGATGGTAAGATTTTTATTACTTGTCCTCAGTGCATCTTTTCCATACATTATTTTTGAAGCTAAACTTCATTGCTAAGTATGTTACCATACGATGTTCTTCAACAGGGACTCCCGATGAATGTTGTGCCTTATGGGATCGAGACTAAAGGTACCATGAGCATTATTAGCTTACGGCCAAGATATCCTACAGATTACTTTAGTGCATTCAAGATTAGCGACGGATGCTTAATAGTGCAAGACTGGACCAAATATATGATGGGGGAGCGCAGAGAAGTACTAGGGGGCAGCAAACAGATGCGCTACCCACGATTAGGAGACAGGTTTATCTGCATGCTCCAACTTGATCAAGGAGAAGAGCTATACATGTTTTATGTTATTGTACCTAAGAGAGAGCAGCAGGAGTGATTAGCTAGCTAGAAATGAGTTTGAAGATGATGATGTGCTACACTATTACTATGATGATAAAATAGCTAGTGTTGATGGTAATAACTATGATGATTATTATTAGCTAGTGTTAGTGGTGATTAAATAAATACTGTTGGTGATAATGACTATGATGATGATTAAATAGCTTGTCTGGCGGATTAGATTCAAGTGGAGGCAACATGCGGTGCACATCGAAAGTACTACTAGTCCAAACTAGATCAAGTTTGGATTAGTAGTATACTTTTGACATGCACCACATATTGCCTCCACTTGAACCTAATCCACCTTCATTTGACACACTGTTATGGACATAATGATGTAAACCTCATAACTGGTATTGTACCAATATTTGTACGATGGAGAGAAAACCGCATAAATACACTAAAAATAAAAAAATAAAAAATGAATACTAGTAGCGATGAAGAGAAAACGCGCTGCCACTAGTTACATTAGCAGTAGCGTGGGAGTGAACAAACGCTGCAGCTATTTGTCCTAGCAGTAGCGCGTGCCGGCACGCATTACTGCTAAGCAATAGCCGTAGCGCCTTATTAGTAGCGCGCCTACCCGCGCTACTAGTGAGCACAAAACCAGCGCTACTGCTAGGGTTTTCCCTAGTAGTGCGGTAGTACCGCCTATCAGCGGTAGTACTGCTTGTTAGTGCTGCTGGTACTACCGCCCCTGCTGTGGTCTCGTTTTTTTGTGTCGGGTTTCCGTAAAAGACCACGCAGGGGAGAGGTAGTAGGGACGGCAGTAGGGCGCGGTAGTACCGCTTATTAGCGGTAGTATCGCTCCTACGTCCTCTACAACCGCCGCTCAGCTCGCTGCCCTCCTCTGTTTTCCAGCGGCTGTAGGGAGCGGCAGTACCGCTTATCGGCGGTAGTACCGCCCTAGTGCATGTACTTCTTCTCCCTCAGCCGTAGTTGCCCTTTGCCTGCTTGCCACAGCGGTAGTACCGCTGTGGTAGCGGTAGTACCGCTCCCCTGAGCGGTAGTACCGCTCGTGCGTGGACTGAGGACATAACGGTTGGATTCGGGCGCTCCTATAAAAGGGGGTCTTCTTCCCCATTCAACCTTATCCTTTGAGTTCGTGTTCTTCCCCCATTGTTGACCATCTTTGAGCTTGCTATCTCTTAATCCCTCCATGGATTCTTGCTAGTTTTTGAGGAAAAAGAGAGAGGAGATCTAGATCCACATTTGCACCAATCACTTTCTTCTCTGTGTGAGGGGAACCCCTTGGATCTAGATCTTGGAGTACTTGGTGTTCTCCTTCTTGTTCTTCCTCTCATTTTCCTCCCTAGCATTAGTTGCTTTGGTGGGATTTGGGAGAGAAGGACTTGGGCACTCCGTGTGCCCTTGCAATTTCATTTGGTGCATCGGTTTGAGTT
>NC_057803.1:679175296-679180369 GCF_018294505.1 Triticum aestivum
TTCAGGGTGATACGTGGAAGTTACAAGTTGAGAAGCTCATTACTCTTGGGTGCTTGGTACCCTTGAGCTTGTTCCTCTTAGGTGCTTGGGCGCCCTACACGGTTGGTGGTGTTCGGAGCTCAATCATTGTGGTGTAAAGCTCCGGGCAAGCGTCGGGGTCTCCAATTAGGTTGTGGAGATCGCCCCGAGCAATTTGACGGGTACCGGTGACCGCCCCCAAGGGTTGCCAAAGTGTATGGGTTCGGTGACCGCCCCCAAGGGTTGCCATTTGTACGGGTTCGGTGATCGCCCTCAAGGGTCCCCTAGTGGAATCACGACATCTTGCATTGTGCGAGGGCGTGAGGAGATTACGGTGGCCCTAGTGGCTTCTTGGGAAGCATTGTGCCTCCACACCGCTCCAAACGGAGATTAGCATCCGCAAGGGTGTGAACTTCAGGGTACATCGTCGTCTCCGCGTGCCTCGGTTATCTCTTACCTGAGCCCTTTACTTATGCACTTTACTTTATGATAGCCATATTGTTCTTGGTCATATACCTTGCTATCACATAGTTTTTTATCTTGCTTAGCATAAGTTGTTGGTGCACATAGGTGAGCCTAGTTGTTGTAGGTTTTGTGCTTGACAAATTAACCGTTAGGTTTATTCCGCATTTGTTCAAGCCTAAACCGTAATTATTTTAAAACCGCCTATTCACCCCCCCCCTAGGCGACATCCACGATCTTTCAGCTTGGGATGTAGGAGATTGGAGTTTTGGTTGTTCCAGGTTCTACGTGTTGACTGGACCATGGTCTAAGTGGTCACGCACAAATGGAATTGACACAAGTAGCAAGCTACTTGTTACAACTCATATTGTCACGGCTGGCTTATTTGCCAGTATCCGGTACAGTTCGGAGGAATTACTGACATTGCCGTGGCATCCTGGAGAACAAGCAATTTCTGGGCCCAAGTACCTAGCTAGGATTGAATTATCTGCAGCTATTTGTGTTAGACCCCTGGGTTGTTCGTGGACTTCATTTGAATTAACTACAGCTATTTGTGTCCCATATACCATTGAATTTTCTTCCACAGAACTGAGCTCGTGGAAGATATATGGTTTCAACATCATTGTCAGTATCCGAGCTGATTACTCCTATGCATGCTATGTTCCTGATAATACATATCTGCAGTCTATGACCGAGTGCTATTCTGTTGAGATTCTGAGCTGTTACAGTCTATCCATTCCTATTGCATATGTTATTGTTAGCAATGGTATATGGACTGTCAAGTGCTTCTGTCAAGACATCTGCATGTAACTGCTCCTGTATCAGTTTAATTGTGTTGGGCCTTTCTATCAGCAACACACAGAACACTGGCTTCTATCTATCCTGTAATGGGTGCTGAACAAGTGGCCACTAAGAATGGACTATTTGGATCTTTTGGCGATGTTTAAAGTAGTTTTCAACCACAATATCTAGAAGCATCCGAGTACTTGTCACCAGCAACATATTCAGTTATGGATAGGATTAGTTCCTTCCTACTAGGTTACTTGTTGCAATGTGGTGTGATTGTCCCGGTTATCGTTGCTCACATTGCATCGTTGCTCAAACTGACATCTTCTGATGGAAGCCCAATATACATGCAAGTTCGTGTTCATGAGCTGGTGATTGATGGTTTCTTGCAAGATTGGATTCCCTCCTGCTTCCTCAGATATATGTTTCGGTGTGGTTTTGAGCATATTCACTGGAAGATTGCTTGGTCACTTAATTAGGAGTGCTCTGAAATTACTAGATGGAATTCCAAGGAATTATTGCTTCCAAATGTTGTTTATCAAATACTTCCAGCCAGCTTTGTTGTCATCTGTTATGGTATTCATGGTGTTGCTTCTTGGTACATGCTCACTACAAGACTCAAGCGTACAACTATACAGTCTGCTGCACTCCACAAGAGACGGTGCATAGATCCATGCTTCTGGGTGTTCTTCGTTGTTCCCCGAGCACTCCATCAGAAATGGAATCCAGTAAGCTGTGAAGGAACGACAAGTACGGCACCATTTCAGTTCCTTGCTTATGTTGCGATATGGAGCTCCCGCAGTCTGGAGTTTTGTCAAAGGAAGTTTTAATGGGATCCAGGCATCTGGGCACTCCTATGTTTATTTGGATTGCTCACACAAGCTAAAACAGCAAGGAGGAGGAATATTGCAGATCCAGCTTACTACCGAATCCACTGCCTCGACCATGCTTACTACTTCAACCAAGCTCATGTTAACCAACACTACTACCTTGATGATTTCTGTGACCAAATGAACATCAGCGATGACTACTTCCTTGAGCAAGTCGGAATCGTCTCCTATCTCAACCTCGCCAAGTTCAACTGCACCCACCGTGACCTCGGCGAAATCATGAAGCATCAAGTACCATGGGATTCAGGAGCTTCGCCGTGGCATCGACTTGAGGTCAAGCCGCATTTTAAGGTGTGGGGAATGTTAGCAATCTAGGCATTGCTGGGCTCTCGACCACTGCCCAGCCCACGAAGGAGACGCACTACATATACAGAGGAAGGCCTCCATGAACAAGCTGGCTAGGAATTGGATGACTTCGGCCTCCTCTGCTTCTGTATCTTCTCCCTCTCGTGTTCCTCTCCTCCTCTGTACTAGCTAAACCTTGGTGAATCCATGGCTTGTAGTTCAAATCCTTGAGCAATTGATCTCTGTACTAGTGTGTTGCTAACACTTATCCCCTTCCCCCCACCCATCTCTCCCTCTCTCTCCATCGATTTGCCCTGTCCTCTCCCTCAGCTCATGTTGCAAGAACAAGACAGGGGTCCTGCCGCTTCAAGCAAGGGGATATGTGTCTGTGACTCCAAGGACAACTATGTGGTACAACGATGATTGCCTTGCCATGGTATAGTTACGGGGCTGGACGGCAATGTTGAAGTGTTCGCGGTTTGCGGATGATGCTACAGAGAGACGCAATAGGCTCGTGATGCAGACGACGACGACGGTGGTGGTGCTGTCAGCAACGGTGGCCACGTTTCTGCAAATTTTTTTCATCGTAATTTTTCTGCAACATCATCCGTGTTGCAAAAGTTATTCCGGAACAAGCTTATGTTGCAAAAGAAATAAACAAAAAAATTCAACAACATCATCTACGTTGAAAAACTTTTCTGCAACACAATCTTTGTTGCAAATATTTCCGCAACACGAGTTCTGTTGCAAAGGGTTCCGCAACATTACCTTTGTTGCAATGGTGAGGACGGGATTGGGCCACAAGATGACGCTGGATCTAATGGTTGTAGAGATCCGCCGACCGACATGTAGCAACTTTCATAAAAAAACTGAAGCGAGGAGCTCTTCAAATAGAAAAAGAAAGAAATTACATGAAAGACACATATACTCTCTTGTTTCTAAATATAAATCCTCTTAGAGATTTTAGTATCAACTACATACGGGATATATATAGACGTATTTTAGAGTGTAAATTCATTTATTTTACTTCGTATTGAAATCTTCAAAAGGGCTTATATTTAAAAGCGGAGTGAGCACATCTCAAACCTAGTCTATCGGCACACGTTGCAACAATTGACCACCATCCTTCATTCTTTCCAGTGCCGAGGCGACGACTCATGATATCCCATTTACCACAACATATGCACGCGCTACCTCACCCATCCATGTAGAATATTTTTTTTCGAGGGTATGCAAATTGCATACCTTAGCTTTATAGAAGAAGAGAAATAAGACATACAACCACGTCTACCACTCGCTGCGAACAACGAAGGCGACCAACTCCACATCCGAATCATACAAGGACAACCAAACACAACAACACAACGACGACACAAAAAGCCTACCCAACACCAAGCCCCTCGTCGCGTCTCGGCCGACACCGATGTCCTCCGAAGAACAGCAACTCCAGCTTCCTTGGATTTGCCGGCGACGACCGTACATGGCGCCGGAGGAGAAAGATCCGGGCAGCGGTGAACACAGGAGAAGCGCATCATGGAACCTCGAGTCTCCTAGCACAATGCTCCCAACAGAGTAACAACCTCAGAGACGTTGCCATTATCCCGTTCCTACGAATCAAGGCTTTCACCCCAGAGACAGCTGCCGATACGAGGACGCGAGGAGGATGGCGTTGCACTCGACAAAGCCTCCAGGAAGGTGAATGACACCAGCAGGTGCCATCAACGCCGGTCTGGTTACAACCGAACAGGATTTTCATCCGTGGCGCTGCACATCTCCACGCCTCCAAGATTCCGGCCGGTCCCGATCAGATGCCTCGCACCGCTGTCACCGCAGCAACTTGCCATCGATGCCCCCCTCACTGCCGAGGGAACGCGCTAAAGCCGTCACCTTCAACATCGACAAGGAGCCGCAGCAACCACCGAGCGGTGCAACGCCAGATCCGCTACGGTGGCCTTCACCCGCTCCAGGGGACTGCCACTAGAGTGGATCCGACCCACACCTCCGACCACACTCCGGCACCCACACCGCCGAGGCAACGCCGCACGCCTCACACGCAGCAACCGAACGCCCGCTGCCCGCCAAGACCCTTCCTAGCAAGGCCTCGCAGCGCCGCCGCCGCCATGGCTGCGCTTGCATCGCTGCCACCGCCAGTGCCGGTGTACCACCTACACCCTTCATCCTGCTATGCCCCACGCAAGGCTCCAGAGACAGCCGCAACACTCCCCGCCGTGAGCACTCCAAGGATTCCGGCCAGCAACGACACGCACCAGAACCGGGCCGAGATCCGCGCTTCGGGCGCCGCCAGCCAGCGCCACGAACCCGTGGCAAGCCAACAGCGAGACGGGAGTGAGACGCCGCGGCAACCACCAGACCCAGCTCCGCCAGCTCCCAGAGGACCGATCGCAGCCCGCCGGCCCGCGTCGCAACCCCCGAGCAGCGCCCAGCACCACCCTCCGCGCGCCGCCGGCCTTGGCCCCCAGATCCAGCCGAACCACGCTAGACCGCGCCACCCAGAGCCGCGCACCGCTCCAACCAGCACCGCCGGGCCACGTCGGCGCTGGCCGGACGCGCGCCGCCGCCGAGTCGCCTGACCAAGAGGAAGGCGTCCCGCGCCGCCAGAGTGCCTCGAGGG
>NC_057803.1:679180379-679180850 GCF_018294505.1 Triticum aestivum
CCGCGCTTCGGGCGCCGCCAGCCAGCGCCACGAACCCGTGGCAAGCCAACAGCGAGACGGGAGTGAGACGCCGCGGCAACCACCAGACCCAGCTCCGCCAGCTCCCAGAGGACCGATCGCAGCCCGCCGGCCCGCGTCGCAACCCCCGAGCAGCGCCCAGCACCACCCTCCGCGCGCCGCCGGCCTTGGCCGCCAGATCCAGCCGAACCACGCTAGACCGCGCCACCCAGAGCCGCGCACCGCTCCAACCAGCACCGCCGGGCCACGTCGGCGCTGGCCGGACGCGCGCCGCCGCCGAGTCGCCTGACCAAGAGGAAGGCGTCCCGCGCCGCCAGAGTGCCTCGAGGGAAGGGGAGATGACCCTGCCGCCGCCGACGCGCGCACGGGCTTTGCCCGGCGGCGTCCGCTGGCGGCGGCGAGGGAGGGGAGGGGGGAGCGGGGTGGCGGCGGCGGGGATTAGGGATCCGCCCG
>NC_057803.1:679185317-679187543 GCF_018294505.1 Triticum aestivum
GTCGTCCCCACAACCATTGTATGAAAATTTTGGGACGTTAGGACTGCCAAGATTTTCAAGAACGTTGATGATTCAACCGCTGTAATGCTTGAAACCACAATCTCGGGCATCACTATGCGGACTCATAGGTTTCATGTGTGTGCCACGTCTTGACTCTTGACGGCAGTACGTTGCATCGCACAAACATGTCCTTTTAATATGCAAGACAATGCTTTAATCTAAGCATATGCTGAACGAAAGGTGCCGGAATTCTTTTTGTCTAATGGACTCATGAGGTGCAAAAGGGACGCAGGCGTAGGATCCAAAGTTTTAAATAGCGCGCTAAGCAACTTAGCGGCGGACCTCTTCCAAATGCTATAGCGTGCTATAGCGAAGCTATAGCGCGCTATTTAAAATGTTTGTTCATTTGTTTGGACCAAAGTCTTTTAGCGCAAGACCTTTTGTAAACGCTATAGCGTGCTATAGCGGGCTATTTAAAACAGTGATAGGATCTGAATCGAATAGTTACTAATTAACCCAACTACCTTCTCGTGCCGGACACAAATCATAAGTTTTTTTTTGAAACCGACAACATGGCATTTTATTGATTATCAGTAAGCGGTACAACTTCTGACTGCACTTGGGCAATCAAAAAGGCAGGGATTACATCATAAGATGAGCTAACATTCTCCAAATTCAGTGCTTCCTTTGCACACAAATGAGTTGCAAAGTTTGCACTACGAGGAGAAAAGACCAGAATCCCTGAAAGTTCGAGAGATATGGTCTCATCTCCTGAAAGATATGACCAGCACCAGATATCATTCGCAGCTTCCCAGGCCGCATCAACCACCTGACAATCTGTCTCCATAGTAACCTTCTGAAATCCCTTTTCCATGGCCACTCTCATTCCATCTCTGCAAGCTAGTGCTTCAATGATGAAAGGGTCCGAAACAACATCATACCTGGTTATCTTTGCCACAACGAAAGTGCCCAAGTGGTCTCTCACAACCACTCCCGTCCCAGCGCAATTTGCTGCCACACCGATCGCACCATCAGAATTAATCTTGAGCCATCCTTCCTCTGGTGCCTTTGAAGAAGGCCGAGGTTTGTTTTGTTTTACTTCCACTGCAGGTATATCCAGTGCTCTAACAAGTTCCTGTACTAGCTGCATTGATTGCCGCAGTTGGTAGACGGCTTTATCGTGTGTGTATTTGTTTCTATTGTTCCAAATCGCCCATATTACCGACACGGCCACAACAGCATTCTCCTTCCTAATGAGATTATGATCAAGCAAGTCCCTCGCCCATGTCACAGGTTGCAGCTTAGGAAGCTTCAGCTCGAAAAAGTCACTCGCTTCGTCCCAAAACATGAATGCATGCTCGCATTTTATGAATGCATGAAATATCGACTCGTCACATGCTCCACGCATTGGGCAGATTGCATCTGTTCAGATATGGCGTCTACATAATTTCCCATTTGCCGGAAGCATATTTTTCAACACTCTGCAAAAAAAAATCCTTATCTCCGGCTGCACTTGTAGCTTCCAAAGGGCTTTCCAAGTCGCCTCACCCCCCTCTGAAGATGATGTCTCATTTTGCAGGTTGAAATTCTTTTCCATAGCCATGCGATAGGCTGACCGAACCGTAAAAGATTCGGATTTTTCCCACGCCCAGCCCCAAAAATCGAGTATCCCCACTCTTGCGCGCGGCATGCTTAAGATAGCATCCGCATCAGATGCAATGAACATGTCTCGCACAAGCTGTGTGTTCCATTGCCCTGATTCGTCCAACAAATCAACTACTAGCTGAACTGGATCATCAGAAAGGCGGCATATGGGCCTCATGTAGGGGCGGTGCTAGGGGTATTCTTGGGTCTTCATGTGAATACCCATGATTTTTATAAAACTGTGTTGATTTTGACAAAAGAGTGATAATTTTCGAAAAACAGCAATGATTTTGGCAGAATGAATACACATGAATACCCGGTTGCAAATTCCTGGAGCCGTCACTGGCCTCATGGAGACTATACCTGATATCCATTTGTCATGCCAAATCTCCGTTGTCATCCCATCACCAACACGCCTTATAAGACCCTCTTTTAGCATGTTTCTGCCATTAATGATAGCTCTCCATGTGGCTGATGCACTTCTTGGGCAATTAGCACTTATGAATACACCATGAGGAAAATATCTACCTTTTAACACACTCGCACACAAGCTATCTGGTCGCTCTAGTAGCCTCCATGCCT
>NC_057803.1:679188591-679190325 GCF_018294505.1 Triticum aestivum
CGGCTATAAAAGCCGCCCCTCCCTCGCCAGTGGCCGCACACTCACTCGCCAACCCCTCTCCCCCTCTCGCTGACGATGCCCCTATAGGAAATATGCTCTAGAGGCAATAATAAAATGGTTATTATTGTATTTCCTTGTTCATGATAATTGTCTATTATTCATGCTATAATTGTATTGACCGGAAACCGCAATACATGTGTGAATACATCGACCACAACATGTCCCTAGTGAGCCTCTAGTTGACTAGCTTGTTGATCAACAGATGGTCATGGTTTCCTGACCATGGACATTGGATATCATTGATAACGGGATCGCATCATTAGGAGAATAATGTGATGGACAAGACCCAATCCTAAGCCTAGCACAAGATCGTGTAGTTCGTATGCTAAAGCTTTTCTAAATGTCAAGTATCTTTTCCTTAGACCATGAGATTGTGCAACTCCCGGATACCGTAGGAATGCTTTGGGTGTACCAAACGTCACAACGTAACTGGGTGGCTATAAAGGTGCACTACGGGTATCTCTGAAAGTGTCGGTTGGGTTGGCACGAATCGAGATTGGGATTTGTCACTCCGTGTGACGGAGAGGTATCTCACTCGGTAAGACATCATCATAATGTGCACAATGTGATCAAGGAGTTGATCGCGGGATGATGTGTTACAGAACGAGTAAAGAGACTTGCCGGTAAGGAGATTGAATAAGGTATCGGGATACCGACGATCGAATGGCTCGGTCATGTCTGCATGGTTCCCGAACCCGTAGGGTCTACACACTTAAGGTTCGATGACACTAGGGTTATAGGGAATAGATTTACGTGGTTACCGAATGTTGTTCAGAGTCCCGGATGAGATACCGGACGTCACGAGGAGTTCCGGAATGGTCCGGAGGTGAAGATTGATATATTGGACGAAGGGTTTTGGAGTCCGGAAGTGTTCCGGAGGTACCGGGTGATGACCAGCATGACCGAAAGGTGATTCGGGAGCCCCGACAAGTGTTGGGGGGGGGGGGCTTCATGGGCCAAGGGGAGGGGCCAAACCAGCCCACTAAGGGGCTGTGCGCCCCCCTCACCTATTCCCACATGACCAGGGGGTTTGGGACGCCCCATCTAGGGTTCCCACCTCCTGGCTTGGGGGCCAAGTCACCCAAAGGGGAGATCCCATCTGCCCTGGCCACCGACCCCCTAGGGGAAACCCTAGGGAGCCTCCCCTCTCCCTTCCCCTATATATAGTGGAGGTTTTGGGGCTGCCTAACACATGAGTCTCTCTCTCCCAAGGCGCAGCCCTACCTCTCTCCCTCCTCGTCTATTGCGGTGCTTGGCGAAGCCCTGCTGGAGTGCCACGCTCCTCCACCACCACCTCACCGTCGTGTTGCTGCTGGACGGAGTCTTCCCCAACCTCTCCCTCTCCCCTTGCTGGATCAAGGCACGGGAGACGTCATCGGGCTGCACATGTGTTGAACGCGGAGGCGCCGTTGTTCGGCGCTTAGATCAGAATCAACCACAATCTGAATTGCTACGAGTACGACTCCTTCATCCACGTTCTTGTAACGCTTCCTCTTAGCGATCTACAAGGGTATGTAGATGCACTCCCCTTCCCCTCGTTGCTAGATTACTCCATAGATTGATCTTGGTGATGCGTAGAAAATTTTGAATTTCTGCTACGTTCCCCAACAGTGGCATCATGAGCTAGGTCTATGCGTAGTTTCTATGCACGAGTAGAACACAAGTTGTTGTGGG
>NC_057803.1:679191970-679192809 GCF_018294505.1 Triticum aestivum
GCGCCGCCGACTCCGCGACGCCCCGCCTCCTCGCGCCTCTCCATGCCTCATCGGCGCCCTTCGCCGGGCGCCCCGCGACGCCGCCGGAGGCCGGCGACCACCCGCTCCGGGCGCCTCCTCCCGCAGCCTCCATCGAGTTCGGACGCCACCCGTGGGAGTGCGCCGCACCGCCGACCATCTCCAGGGCCTCCACGCCCCTCTCCGTGTCCCCTTCGCCGGCCGGATCCGGAGCTCGCCGGAGCCGCCCCGCAGCTCGCCGGAGTTACTCCGGTCAGATCCTGGGGAGTGGACGAGATCCACCACTCCCTCCATCCAAACGTGCCTCCCCCACGCCCGGATCTTCTCGTCCCTCATGTCCTCGTCCCGGGTTGACTTTTCGCGAGTGTATAATTCCACAAAGTCCCTTTTTCTGTCATATTTTGGTGCCCCCTTTGACCTGTCATATATCCGTGCATATAGCTCCATTTTGCGTGTATGATATATCAACATGTTCATCAGGAGATGCTCTACATTTTGTTCCATTGTGCCATGCTTATTTGAGTTCATCTTGATGCCAGAATCATCGTTGCAAGAGTGCTATATGATGTTAATCTGCTGAAACTGTTATAACTTGGTGATTTGTCATTTTTGTTGCATTTGATGTGTGCATCCTATGAGAATGAGCTCTACATTGGTTTTGAACTACATCATGCCATCTTTACAGTGGTTCCACCCATGTATGTTTGCAGGTTACACCTCCGAGTGGCCTATGTTTTGCCGGAGTGTTGATTCATTTCCGTTCCGGCAAATTTCAGGCGCTCGATATGTCCTATTTTAGCAAAGGTCATGCCGGATTTTTC
>NC_057803.1:679194119-679196615 GCF_018294505.1 Triticum aestivum
AAAGTGGATACAGTAAGTCACAACGACAAGTCTTTTTTCGTAATTAAGCATGACATCTGCTTCATTTGCTTCAACTTATATTTTTTTTACTATTCTACTAGCGTATCCCCTGCCATGCAAGAGTTTTTGTATTGCATAAGATAGGTTGCAGTCGTACTATGGAGGTAAAGAAAGTTTACGTGAAGACCGAGCATGGTTATATTTTCCACGCAAAATTATACAATTCAGACGACTACACCTATTTTGGATGCAAAACATGGCGAGCACTATGCAAGACTTATGCATTTGAGCCTGATATGGTTATCACCTTTGATATTCGTCCGGAAGATGATATTGAAGGTAATACCGACATCTGGGTCGATGTGCAGACGCCTCCAGTTATACCATTATGTAAGTTTCTCAACCATATTTATGTCTTTGATATTGTTTATTCAAAAATAGTTGACAACTAAATTGTATTGTCAGCTTATTTCGGTGCAAGCAAACATGTCCAGCGCTTGGTAGACAGGACCGTATACTGTGCCGGGGCTGAACTCAACTGCGAGGAGCTCAGTCATTATGTTTCATGGCTTGCAGATCTTGATACTGTCAAGACAAATTTTCTTCCTGCATTTAGAAATGTTAGTACTAAAAACGTGCGGCCAATAGTGTTCGTAATGAACTATGGTCACATCTATTTAGGAAGGATGGTAAGATTTTTATTACTTGTCCTCAGTGCATCTTTTCCATACATTATTTTTGAAGCTAAACTTCATTGCTAAGTATGTTACCATACGATGTTCTTCAACAGGGACTCCCGATGAATGTTGTGCCTTATGGGATCGAGACTAAAGGTACCATGAGCATTATTAGCTTACGGCCAAGATATCCTACAAATTACTTTAGTGCATTCAAGATTAGCGACGGATGCTTAATAGTGCAAGACTGGACCAAATATATGATGGGGGAGCGCAGAGAAGTACTAGGGGGCAGCAAACAGATGCGCTACCCACGATTAGGAGACAGGTTTATCTGCATGCTCCAACTTGATCAAGGAGGAGAGCTATACATGTTTTATGTTATTGTACCTAAGAGAGAGCAGCTGGAGTGATTAGCTAGCTAGAAATGAGTTTGAAGATGATGATGTGCTACACTATTACTATGATGATAAAATAGCTAGTGTTGATGGTAATAACTATGATGATTATTATTAGCTAGTGTTAGTGGTGATTAAATAAATACTGTTGGTGATAATGACTATGATGATGATTAAATAGCTTGTCTGGCGGATTAGATTCAAGTGGAGGCAACATGCGGTGCACATCGAAAGTACTACTAGTCCAAACTAGATCAAGTTTGGATTAGTAGTATACTTTTGACATGCACCACATATTGCCTCCACTTGAACCTAATCCACCTTCATTTGACACACTGTTATGGACATAATGATGTAAACCTCATAACTGGTATTGTACCAATATTTGTACGATGGAGAGAAAACCGCATAAATACACTAAAAATAAAAAAAATAAAAAATGAATACTAGTAGCGATGAAGAGAAAACGCGCTGCCACTAGTTACATTAGCAGTAGCGTGGGAGTGAACAAACGCTGCAGCTATTTGTCCTAGCAGTAGCGCGTGCCGGCACGCATTACTGCTAAGCAATAGCCGTAGCGCCTTATTAGTAGCGCGCCTACCCGCGCTACTAGTGAGCACAAAACCAGCGCTACTGCTAGGGTTTTCCCTAGTAGTGCGGTAGTACCGCCTATCAGCGGTAGTACTGCTTGTTAGTGCTGCTGGTACTACCGCCCCTGCTGTGGTCTCGTTTTTTTGTGCCGGGTTTCCGTAAAAGACCACGCAGGGGAGAGGTAGTAGGGACGGCAGTAGGGCGCGGTAGTACCGCTTATTAGCGGTAGTATCGCTCCTACGTCCTCTACAACCGCCGCTCAGCTCGCTGCCCTCCTCTGTTTTCCAGCGGCTGTAGGGAGCGGCAGTACCGCTTATCGGCGGTAGTACCGCCCTAGTGCATGTACTTCTTCTCCCTCAGCCGTAGTTGCCCTTTGCCTGCTTGCCACAGCGGTAGTACCGCTGTGGTAGCGGTAGTACCGCTCCCCTGAGCGGTAGTACCGCTCGTGCGTGGACTGAGGACATAACGGTTGGATTCGGGCGCTCCTATAAAAGGGGGTCTTCTTCCCCATTCAACCTTATCCTTTGAGTTCGTGTTCTTCCCCCATTGTTGACCATCTTTGAGCTTGCTATCTCTTAATCCCTCCATGGATTCTTGCTAGTTTTTGAGGAAAAAGAGAGAGGAGATCTAGATCCACATTTGCACCAATCACTTTCTTCTCTGTGTGAGGGGAACCCCTTGGATCTAGATCTTGGAGTACTTGGTGTTCTCCTTCTTGTTCTTCCTCTCATTTTCCTCCCTAGCATTAGTTGCTTTGGTGGGATTTGGGAGAGAAGGACTTGGGCACTCCGTGTGCCCTTGCAATTTCATTTGGTGCATCGGTTTGAGTT
>NC_057803.1:679196871-679198560 GCF_018294505.1 Triticum aestivum
TTCAGGGTGATACGTGGAAGTTACAAGTTGAGAAGCTCATTACTCTTGGGTGCTTGGTACCCTTGAGCTTGTTCCTCTTAGGTGCTTGGGCGCCCTACACGGTTGGTGGTGTTCGGAGCTCAATCATTGTGGTGTAAAGCTCCGGGCAAGCGTCGGGGTCTCCAATTAGGTTGTGGAGATCGCCCCGAGCAATTTGACGGGTACCGGTGACCGCCCCCAAGGGTTGCCAAAGTGTATGGGTTCGGTGACCGCCCCCAAGGGTTGCCATTTGTACGGGTTCGGTGATCGCCCTCAAGGGTCCCCTAGTGGAATCACGACATCTTGCATTGTGCGAGGGCGTGAGGAGATTACGGTGGCCCTAGTGGCTTCTTGGGAAGCATTGTGCCTCCACACCGCTCCAAACGGAGATTAGCATCCGCAAGGGTGTGAACTTCAGGGTACATCGTCGTCTCCGCGTGCCTCGGTTATCTCTTACCTGAGCCCTTTACTTATGCACTTTACTTTATGATAGCCATATTGTTCTTGGTCATATACCTTGCTATCACATAGTTTTTTATCTTGCTTAGCATAAGTTGTTGGTGCACATAGGTGAGCCTAGTTGTTGTAGGTTTTGTGCTTGACAAATTAACCGTTAGGTTTATTCCGCATTTGTTCAAGCCTAAACCGTAATTATTTTAAAACCGCCTATTCACCCCCCCCCTAGGCGACATCCACGATCTTTCAGCTTGGGATGTAGGAGATTGGAGTTTTGGTTGTTCCAGGTTCTACGTGTTGACTGGACCATGGTCTAAGTGGTCACGCACAAATGGAATTGACACAAGTAGCAAGCTACTTGTTACAACTCATATTGTCACGGCTGGCTTATTTGCCAGTATCCGGTACAGTTCGGAGGAATTACTGACATTGCCGTGGCATCCTGGAGAACAAGCAATTTCTGGGCCCAAGTACCTAGCTAGGATTGAATTATCTGCAGCTATTTGTGTTAGACCCCTGGGTTGTTCGTGGACTTCATTTGAATTAACTACAGCTATTTGTGTCCCATATACCATTGAATTTTCTTCCACAGAACTGAGCTCGTGGAAGATATATGGTTTCAACATCATTGTCAGTATCCGAGCTGATTACTCCTATGCATGCTATGTTCCTGATAATACATATCTGCAGTCTATGACCGAGTGCTATTCTGTTGAGATTCTGAGCTGTTACAGTCTATCCATTCCTATTGCATATGTTATTGTTAGCAATGGTATATGGACTGTCAAGTGCTTCTGTCAAGACATCTGCATGTAACTGCTCCTGTATCAGTTTAATTGTGTTGGGCCTTTCTATCAGCAACACACAGAACACTGGCTTCTATCTATCCTGTAATGGGTGCTGAACAAGTGGCCACTAAGAATGGACTATTTGGATCTTTTGGCGATGTTTAAAGTAGTTTTCAACCACAATATCTAGAAGCATCCGAGTACTTGTCACCAGCAACATATTCAGTTATGGATAGGATTAGTTCCTTCCTACTAGGTTACTTGTTGCAATGTGGTGTGATTGTCCCGGTTATCGTTGCTCACATTGCATCGTTGCTCAAACTGACATCTTCTGATGGAAGCCCAATATACATGCAAGTTCGTGTTCATGAGCTGGTGATTGATGGTTTCTTGCAAGATTGGATTCCCTCCTGCTTCCTCAGATATA
>NC_057803.1:679198783-679201703 GCF_018294505.1 Triticum aestivum
GTTTCGGTGTGGTTTTGAGCATATTCACTGGAAGATTGCTTGGTCACTTAATTAGGAGTGCTCTGAAATTACTAGATGGAATTCCAAGGAATTATTGCTTCCAAATGTTGTTTATCAAATACTTCCAGCCAGCTTTGTTGTCATCTGTTATGGTATTCATGGTGTTGCTTCTTGGTACATGCTCACTACAAGACTCAAGCGTACAACTATACAGTCTGCTGCACTCCACAAGAGACGGTGCATAGATCCATGCTTCTGGGTGTTCTTCGTTGTTCCCCGAGCACTCCATCAGAAATGGAATCCAGTAAGCTGTGAAGGAACGACAAGTACGGCACCATTTCAGTTCCTTGCTTATGTTGCGATATGGAGCTCCCGCAGTCTGGAGTTTTGTCAAAGGAAGTTTTAATGGGATCCAGGCATCTGGGCACTCCTATGTTTATTTGGATTGCTCACACAAGCTAAAACAGCAAGGAGGAGGAATATTGCAGATCCAGCTTACTACCGAATCCACTGCCTCGACCATGCTTACTACTTCAACCAAGCTCATGTTAACCAACACTACTACCTTGATGATTTCTGTGACCAAATGAACATCAGCGATGACTACTTCCTTGAGCAAGTCGGAATCGTCTCCTATCTCAACCTCGCCAAGTTCAACTGCACCCACCGTGACCTCGGCGAAATCATGAAGCATCAAGTACCATGGGATTCAGGAGCTTCGCCGTGGCATCGACTTGAGGTCAAGCCGCATTTTAAGGTGTGGGGAATGTTAGCAATCTAGGCATTGCTGGGCTCTCGACCACTGCCCAGCCCACGAAGGAGACGCACTACATATACAGAGGAAGGCCTCCATGAACAAGCTGGCTAGGAATTGGATGACTTCGGCCTCCTCTGCTTCTGTATCTTCTCCCTCTCGTGTTCCTCTCCTCCTCTGTACTAGCTAAACCTTGGTGAATCCATGGCTTGTAGTTCAAATCCTTGAGCAATTGATCTCTGTACTAGTGTGTTGCTAACACTTATCCCCTTCCCCCCACCCATCTCTCCCTCTCTCTCCATCGATTTGCCCTGTCCTCTCCCTCAGCTCATGTTGCAAGAACAAGACAGGGGTCCTGCCGCTTCAAGCAAGGGGATATGTGTCTGTGACTCCAAGGACAACTATGTGGTACAACGATGATTGCCTTGCCATGGTATAGTTACGGGGCTGGACGGCAATGTTGAAGTGTTCGCGGTTTGCGGATGATGCTACAGAGAGACGCAATAGGCTCGTGATGCAGACGACGACGACGGTGGTGGTGCTGTCAGCAACGGTGGCCACGTTTCTGCAAATTTTTTTCATCGTAATTTTTCTGCAACATCATCCGTGTTGCAAAAGTTATTCCGGAACAAGCTTATGTTGCAAAAGAAATAAACAAAAAAATTCAACAACATCATCTACGTTGAAAAACTTTTCTGCAACACAATCTTTGTTGCAAATATTTCCGCAACACGAGTTCTGTTGCAAAGGGTTCCGCAACATTACCTTTGTTGCAATGGTGAGGACGGGATTGGGCCACAAGATGACGCTGGATCTAATGGTTGTAGAGATCCGCCGACCGACATGTAGCAACTTTCATAAAAAAACTGAAGCGAGGAGCTCTTCAAATAGAAAAAGAAAGAAATTACATGAAAGACACATATACTCTCTTGTTTCTAAATATAAATCCTCTTAGAGATTTTAGTATCAACTACATACGGGATATATATAGACGTATTTTAGAGTGTAAATTCATTTATTTTACTTCGTATTGAAATCTTCAAAAGGGCTTATATTTAAAAGCGGAGTGAGTACATCTCAAACCTAGTCTATCGGCACACGTTGCAACAATTGACCACCATCCTTCATTCTTTCCAGTGCCGAGGCGACGACTCATGATATCCCATTTACCACAACATATGCACGCGCTACCTCACCCATCCATGTAGAATATTTTTTTTCGAGGGTATGCAAATTGCGTACCTTAGCTTTATAGAAGAAGAGAAATAAGACATACAACCACGTCTACCACTCGCTGCGAACAACGAAGGCGACCAACTCCACATCCGAATCATACAAGGACAACCAAACACAACAACACAACGACGACACAAAAAGCCTACCCAACACCAAGCCCCTCGTCGCGTCTCGGCCGACACCGATGTCCTCCGAAGAACAGCAACTCCAGCTTCCTTGGATTTGCCGGCGACGACCGTACATGGCGCCGGAGGAGAAAGATCCGGGCAGCGGTGAACACAGGAGAAGCGCATCATGGAACCTCGAGTCTCCTAGCACAATGCTCCCAACAGAGTAACAACCTCAGAGACGTTGCCATTATCCCGTTCCTACGAATCAAGGCTTTCACCCCAGAGACAGCTGCCGATACGAGGACGCGAGGAGGATGGCGTTGCACTCGACAAAGCCTCCAGGAAGGTGAATGACACCAGCAGGTGCCATCAACGCCGGTCCGGTCACAACCGAACAGGATTTTCATCCGTGGCGCTGCACATCTCCACGCCTCCAAGATTCCGGCCAGTCCCGATCAGATGCCTCGCACCGCTGTCACCGCAGCAACTTGCCATCGATGCCCCCCTCACTGCCGAGTGAACGCGCTAAAGCCGTCACCTTCAACATCGACAAGGAGCCGCAGCAACCACCGAGCGGTGCAACGCCAGATCCGCTACGGTGGCCTTCACCCGCTCCAGGGGACTGCCACTAGAGTGGATCCGACCCACACCTCCGACCACACTCCGGCACCCACACCGCCGAGGCAACGCCGCACGCCTCACACGCAGCAACCGAACGCCCGCTGCCCGCCAAGACCCTTCCTAGCAAGGCCTCGCAGCGCCGCCGCCGCCATGGCTGCGCTTGCATCGCTGCCACCGCCAGTGCCGGTGTACCACCTAC
>NC_057803.1:679202832-679213665 GCF_018294505.1 Triticum aestivum
CATGTAGAATATAAATCATGAAAGTGCACCAACTTGCATCACGAGGCTCTTCTTTCAGGACAGCCAGGGGCCGGCGGGTCACAACTGCACGTACTCCTTCCAGCCTTAATTAGGTTGCATGCCATGGTACGACTTCGCGTCTTCGCCTACACAAGTATTCGGATTTACGCTCCTAAACTTTCATATGCTTGAAAGTACATATGTTTTGTGCCACACGATATTAACCACACTTTTTAATTTATCTGGAACACTGGAATCTTTGCAAATTTACGACGCACAATGCCAAACATTCGGAGTTCAATTCCGTATGCTTCCAGTGTGTCTCATATCCTTGTGGCGCTTCCTTTTTTTCGGTAACGATAATGCCCGAACGTTAATTTTCTGAGCTCCCGTCCCAAACGCCCTTGTTCCCGTTGGATCGAGTGCACCGATCTTGGTGCACGATCCTTGCCACGTCCTCGTCAGGGCATCGTTCGCGTCCAGCTGAAGTCGTGTCGAACGATATTTTCACTTATCTGCTCGCCGCCGCCCCCTCTTTTTCTTTCTGCCCCCTGTTTTCTTCTCACCCACTCATCCTCTCATCCCACCATCTCAGAGGTTTCTAATCCACTCCACCGGCGAGCTCCAGCTCTCCACTCTCCATCGATTTTGGTTTTACTTCGGCGGCGGCAGTCCGCGGATCTAGGCGTTTGATGCGGGGCGGAGGTGGGATTTTGCTCAGGAGCGGTGGTGGTGGATGGGTGCGATCATGGCGAGCAGCAGGAGTGGTGGTGGTGGTCGAGGCTGCGAGCTCGTGGTGGCCACGGCTGCACGATGTCTGGGGAAGAAGTGCGTAGCGGCAAAGCTGGTGCCGACGAGCCATGGTGGCCGGTGCGTGACGGCAACCACCACGGCGATGAGCAGCTTGGCGGCGAACTCGCAGGGGCGAGATGATGCTTACACGGTCAGCGCGGCGCGGCCAGCGGAGATGTTCAGCACGCTCCCCGTGGTGGGCGAGGTCGCTTCGTCCCTCCCGAACAGATCCACCGCGACGCCCGCATCCGCGCAGAGGAGATCAGCCGCCGTCCCGGTGGTTGCGGCGGCGATGGCGGCGCCGGTGGCACGCCATGGTCCTTCGAGAGGGATTGCACGGCACCGGAGGTTGCCGGGTATGACGCTACTGGTGGTGGCCGTGTCATTAGGGGGGCAAGGTATGTAGTTTGTGGACGAGACTTGCCTGCTCCCCTCGCGTGTGCCCATCCATGCTCCCGCATACGTGGCTTGATTTGATTGGAACAAAATAAGGCCCAGTCCCGCCCCCTTAAAATCAGGGAGGAGATAATTAGATTAGAAAGGAAAAGAAAAAAAAGACAGCCGTAGGATGAAGTGGGAGTACGGATGGGAGCATAGGAAGGGAGCAGGCAAGCCGGATCCGTAGTTTGTTCTGGAGCTCATGGCAAGTCACAGATAATTTTGCATCCTCCCTAAAATTGATGGCAATTTTTGTTTTGCAGGGATGGCAAGTTGATGTGCACCCATACTGCATTGTTGTCATGTTTTTGTTTGGGAAACAACAATATCTTGCCATGGCAAATTGATGCATTTTTTGACATGTGCGGTAGATGTGTTGGCAATTTTTCAAGCCAATAGTTACTATGGTTAGTTCAATTTCTAGTTTCATTCAGCAGTAGAATTGTCATGGCTATTTTGCCTCTATACTATGCGGCGGTTGTCGCCCAATTTTTGCAGGTAAGAAATTTGGAGGCCCAATTTTCGAGCAATTTGTATTAGTACGCTCATGGTAATTTTCACTAGTAAAGTATATGACAAACATGAACTACATCTACCAGTTGAGTTGTCCAGTGTCACCAGTCCATAAACATGGCAAATTTTTGCTCACATCTCTCGTGCCAACTAGGATGGTTAATCCCCGGTTATCTGTATCTTCATGAAAAATATATTTTTGTACTAAATTGCCATGAGATACAGGCCGACGTTGGAGCTGTAGCGCCACTTCGTCAAGACCAACGCCGCCGCGGCTTCCTCGTTGACATCCTCGCCCTGGTATAACCTACTCATGTGCTTTTCAAAATTACCAACATGGCATTGTTAAGATTTTTGTGCAAATCATGATTTTTGACTGAAATGTGAGTGTTTGTGCTAAATCATGCTTGCTAATAGGAGATTATCCTACAAATTTTACTTTTCTTTGCCATGTCAAAAAAATTACTTTTAATTTGCCATGGCAAATTTTTACCGTAATTGCCATGGCAACTTTACTTGTAAGTACATGGCAAATGTACTTGAACATACATGGAAAATTTTACTCTTTTTTGCCATGCCAAAAAATTTACTATTAACTTGCCATGGCAATTTTTACCTTAATTGTCATGGCAACTTTACTTGTAAGTAGATGGAAAATTTACTCGAACATACATCGCAAATTTTAATCTGTTTTGCCATGTCAAAAAATTTATTATTAAGTTTCCAGGGCAAATTTTTACCTTAATTGCCATGCCATCTTTACTTGTAAGTACATGGAAAATTTACTTGAACATACATAGCAAATTTTTACCATGGCAAAATTAACCTTTTTATTGCCATGGCAAACGTAGCTTTTTATTGCCATGACAATTTTTATTTAACATATGGAGCATGGCAAGTTTGACTTCTATTTTTGCCATGGCAAAAATACTTTACATCCACGGAATTTTTTGTCCTTTTCCACCATTCATGGTAATTTTGCTTCTATTAACTATGGTAGATTTACTTTACAAAACATGGCAATTACTACTAAACAAAAGATTGTGCATTTTTGTTTCTGCTCCACATGATGGCAATTTTTAATAAACATTATTTGTCTCTTCATTTATATAGTAAAAATAACATTCAGATTTTTAATCTACACTTTCTTGCCATCATGGTAGAGATGAAAAATTGCCATGAACTTTTTTCTTTTTTGACATTGGCATTAAAAGATTTTATTTACCATGGAAATTTTTGCTTGTAAAGATCATGGCAATTTTTTTGCTTCAACCCATAGTGATTTTTTTAGTAATGTCTTGTTCTTTATTTTATATATCTATCACGACAAAAATATTTTTGGACCATTTCATTTTTTTAGTATGGCAAATCTAACCTTTATTATTCACAGCCAGAAGCGGGCTTTCTTAGTCAAAATAGTTTTTGGGCAAACTGGGCTTTATTTTTCTTTTATTCAACGCAAAAAGGCCTAGAGTGATGGTGTTCGGGCTGGGCGCTTCTCGTCACGAACGGTGTCGTTTGATCTGTTGCCACCCCGCACCGAACGACTCGTTCGGTCTGGGGCTCTCCCAGACCGAACGGTCGGCAGATATCGGGATCCTTTTTTTCTCTCTCATGTGATTCTATTATATGACAATTGTTTCACAACATACAATCAAGATGTTTCATCGGTTTCTCATATGCTTCCTCACACTGACCCCGCAACATGATGTCGCCACCAACATCAATGCTTATGAAATAGCCACACGGGACCTGTCGATAGACAGACTTGCTCTCATGCTGTGCCGTTTGAAGCACTAGTGCTATGTAGAAAGCAAGTAATAACATCAACAATGACAAGGTCGTCCCCACAACCATTGTATGAAAATTTTGGGACGTTAGGACTGCCAAGATTTTCAAGAACGTTGATGATTCAACCGCTGTAATGCTTGAAACCACAATCTCGGGCATCACTATGCGGACTCATAGGTTTCATGTGTGTGCCACGTCTTGACTCTTGACGGCAGTACGTTGCATCGCACAAACATGTCCTTTTAATATGCAAGACAATGCTTTAATCTAAGCATATGCTGAACGAAAGGTGCCGGAATTCTTTTTGTCTAATGGACTCATGAGGTGCAAAAGGGACGCAGGCGTAGGATCCAAAGTTTTAAATAGCGCGCTAAGCAACTTAGCGGCGGACCTCTTCCAAATGCTATAGCGTGCTATAGCGAAGCTATAGCGCGCTATTTAAAATGTTTGTTCATTTGTTTGGACCAAAGTCTTTTAGCGCAAGACCTTTTGTAAACGCTATAGCGTGCTATAGCGGGCTATTTAAAACAGTGATAGGATCTGAATCGAATAGTTACTAATTAACCCAACTACCTTCTCGTGCCGGACACAAATCATAAGTTTTTTTTTGAAACCGACAACATGGCATTTTATTGATTATCAGTAAGCGGTACAACTTCTGACTGCACTTGGGCAATCAAAAAGGCAGGGATTACATCATAAGATGAGCTAACATTCTCCAAATTCAGTGCTTCCTTTGCACACAAATGAGTTGCAAAGTTTGCACTACGAGGAGAAAAGACCAGAATCCCTGAAAGTTCGAGAGATATGGTCTCATCTCCTGAAAGATATGACCAGCACCAGATATCATTCGCAGCTTCCCAGGCCGCATCAACCACCTGACAATCTGTCTCCATAGTAACCTTCTGAAATCCCTTTTCCATGGCCACTCTCATTCCATCTCTGCAAGCTAGTGCTTCAATGATGAAAGGGTCCGAAACAACATCATACCTGGTTATCTTTGCCACAACGAAAGTGCCCAAGTGGTCTCTCACAACCACTCCCGTCCCAGCGCAATTTGCTGCCACACCGATCGCACCATCAGAATTAATCTTGAGCCATCCTTCCTCTGGTGCCTTTGAAGAAGGCCGAGGTTTGTTTTGTTTTACTTCCACTGCAGGTATATCCAGTGCTCTAACAAGTTCCTGTACTAGCTGCATTGATTGCCGCAGTTGGTAGACGGCTTTATCGTGTGTGTATTTGTTTCTATTGTTCCAAATCGCCCATATTACCGACACGGCCACAACAGCATTCTCCTTCCTAATGAGATTATGATCAAGCAAGTCCCTCGCCCATGTCACAGGTTGCAGCTTAGGAAGCTTCAGCTCGAAAAAGTCACTCGCTTCGTCCCAAAACATGAATGCATGCTCGCATTTTATGAATGCATGAAATATCGACTCGTCACATGCTCCACGCATTGGGCAGATTGCATCTGTTCAGATATGGCGTCTACATAATTTCCCATTTGCCGGAAGCATATTTTTCAACACTCTGCAAAAAAAAATCCTTATCTCCGGCTGCACTTGTAGCTTCCAAAGGGCTTTCCAAGTCGCCTCACCCCCCTCTGAAGATGATGTCTCATTTTGCAGGTTGAAATTCTTTTCCATAGCCATGCGATAGGCTGACCGAACCGTAAAAGATTCGGATTTTTCCCACGCCCAGCCCCAAAAATCGAGTATCCCCACTCTTGCGCGCGGCATGCTTAAGATAGCATCCGCATCAGATGCAATGAACATGTCTCGCACAAGCTGTGTGTTCCATTGCCCTGATTCGTCCAACAAATCAACTACTAGCTGAACTGGATCATCAGAAAGGCGGCATATGGGCCTCATGTAGGGGCGGTGCTAGGGGTATTCTTGGGTCTTCATGTGAATACCCATGATTTTTATAAAACTGTGTTGATTTTGACAAAAGAGTGATAATTTTCGAAAAACAGCAATGATTTTGGCAGAATGAATACACATGAATACCCGGTTGCAAATTCCTGGAGCCGTCACTGGCCTCATGGAGACTATACCTGATATCCATTTGTCATGCCAAATCTCCGTTGTCATCCCATCACCAACACGCCTTATAAGACCCTCTTTTAGCATGTTTCTGCCATTAATGATAGCTCTCCATGTGGCTGATGCACTTCTTGGGCAATTAGCACTTATGAATACACCATGAGGAAAATATCTACCTTTTAACACACTCGCACACAAGCTATCTGGTCGCTCTAGTAGCCTCCATGCCTGTTTTGCCAACAATGCGTCATTAAAAACTTCCAAATCTCTGAATCCCATCCCAAGATGGACATTTTCTCCCAAGACTGCCAATGCATTCCTCTTTTATCCAGTGATCCCGCCCACCAGTACTTGGACATTACTATCATGACTTTTCTGCACAACCCCTTTGTGAGTTTGAAACAACTCATAGCATAGGTTGGTAAAGCCTGAACCACTGTTTTAAGAAGAACATCCTTAGATGCACATGAAAGCTTTTTGTCACACCAGCCTTGCACTCTACATCTTGAGCACTCATGAATGTGCTCAAAGTGTTGCTCCTTGAGCCTACCGATGGAGTCGATAGCCCAAGATATTTTTTCGTGGGCGCTTCACGATGGATATCCAACGCATTCCTCACACCCACCCATACGGATGCTCCCGAATTTGCACTGAAAAAGACAGAGCTCTTTTGCTTATTGACTCTCTGTCTAGAACCTTCACTATAAACTTGTAGTATCTCAGTCAACCAATTTGCACTCCTAACACCGGCCTTCATGAATACAAGATAATCGTCTGCAAATAAGAGATGTGAGATCCTTGGTGCTGTAAAGCCCACTCGAATACCTCTGTCAATCCAACCCGCATCATAATCCTTCAGCAGACATGACAAGCCCTCTCCACATAATAGGAACAAATACGGGGATAATGGGACCCCTGCCTAAACCCTCCTGAAGGCTTAAACGAAGGTAGCAGCTCCACACCGCCTTGACAACAAGAACCCAAAACCCCTAGTATAAGAGCATCTCCACTCGCCCCCCAACAGCCCCCCAGGCCCTTTTTTATCGCCGACGCAAAAAATGGCCTAGTTGCGTCCCCAGAAGCACAATTTTCGTCGGTTAGGGCCGAATTTGGTTCCGGTGGATCCAGGCCAAACCAAGCGCGCTGGAGGTGCCCGGAGGCGCCAGGGGAAACGGTTTGACGCGAATTCTTGTGGGCTCGCCGAGTCAGCAATTTAGGCGCGTTCGTCGTCCTCATCGCCTCAGTTTCCCGCGGGGAATCAATGCAAAGGCTGTTGTCGTTCAGCCTTCCATTGATTCCTCACGGGCGGCGCAGTGAAGGCGCGCCGAAGCGTGTCCCGCCCCCTCCCGCCACGTGTACACACGGCGGCCGCCCGCTCACCGCCCACCCTCGGCTATAAAAGCCGCCCCTCCCTCGCCAGTGGCCGCACACTCACTCGCCAACCCCTCTCCCCCTCTCGCTGACGATGCCCCTATAGGAAATATGCTCTAGAGGCAATAATAAAATGGTTATTATTGTATTTCCTTGTTCATGATAATTGTCTATTATTCATGCTATAATTGTATTGACCGGAAACCGCAATACATGTGTGAATACATCGACCACAACATGTCCCTAGTGAGCCTCTAGTTGACTAGCTTGTTGATCAACAGATGGTCATGGTTTCCTGACCATGGACATTGGATATCATTGATAACGGGATCGCATCATTAGGAGAATAATGTGATGGACAAGACCCAATCCTAAGCCTAGCACAAGATCGTGTAGTTCGTATGCTAAAGCTTTTCTAAATGTCAAGTATCTTTTCCTTAGACCATGAGATTGTGCAACTCCCGGATACCGTAGGAATGCTTTGGGTGTACCAAACGTCACAACGTAACTGGGTGGCTATAAAGGTGCACTACGGGTATCTCCGAAAGTGTCGGTTGGGTTGGCACGAATCGAGACTGGGATTTGTCACTCCGTGTGACGGAGAGGTATCTCACTCGGTAAGACATCATCATAATGTGCACAATGTGATCAAGGAGTTGATCGCGGGATGATGTGTTACAGAACGAGTAAAGAGACTTGCCGGTAAGGAGATTGAATAAGGTATCGGGATACCGACGATCGAATCTCGGGCAAGTACTATACCGCTAGACAAAGGGAATTGTATACGGGATTGATTGAATCCTTGACAAAGTGGTTCATTCGATGAGATCATCGTGGAACATGTGGGAGCCAACATGGGTATCCAGATCCCGCTATTGGTTATTGGCCGGAGAGTTGGCTCGGTCATGTCTGCATGGTTCCCGAACCCGTAGGGTCTACACACTTAAGGTTCGATGACACTAGGGTTATAGGGAATAGATTTACGTGGTTACCGAATGTTGTTCAGAGTCCCGGATGAGATACCGGACGTCACGAGGAGTTCCAGAATGGTCCGGAGGTGAAGATTGATATATTGGACGAAGGGTTTTGGAGTCCGGAAGTGTTCCGGTACCGGGTGATGACCAGCATGACCGAAAGGTGTTTCGGGATCCCCGACAAGTGTTGGGGGGAGGGGGCTTCATGGGCCAAGGGGAGGGGGCAAACCAGCCCACTAAGGGGCTGTGCGCCCCCCTCACCCTATTCCCACATGACCAGGGGGTTTGGGACACCCCATCTAGGGTTCCCACCTCCTGGCTTGGGGGCCAAGTCACCCAAAGGGGAGATCCCATCTGCCCTGGCCGCCGCCCCCCTAGGGGAAACCCTAGGGCGCCTCCCACTCCCTTCCCCTATATATAGTGGAGGTTTTGGGGCTGCCCAACACATGAGTCTCTCTCTCCCAAGGCGCAGCCCTACCTCTCTCCCTCCTCGTCTATTGCGGTGCTTGGCGAAGCCCTGCTGGAGTGCCACGCTCCTCCACCACCACCTCACCATCGTGTTGCTGCTGGACGGAGTCTTCCCCAACCTCTCCCTCTCCCCTTGCTGGATCAAGGCACGGGAGACGTCATCGGGCTGCACGTGTGTTGAACGCGGAGGCGCCGTTGTTCGGCGCTTAGATCGGAATCAACCGCGATCTGAATCGCTACGAGTACGACTCCTTCATCCACGTTCTTGTAACGCTTCCGCTTAGCGATCTACAAGGGTATGTAGATGCACTCCCCTTCTCCTCGTTGCTAGATTACTCCATAGATTGATCTTGGTGATGCGTAGAAAATTTTGAATTTCTGCTACGTTCCCCAACAGTGGCATCATGAGCTAGGTCTATGCGTAGTTTCTATGCACGAGTAGAACACAAGTTGTTGTGGGCGTTGATTTTGTTCAATATGCTCACCGTTACTAGTCCAATCTTGTTTCGACGGTATTGTGGGATGAAGCAGCCCGGATCGACCTTACACGTACACTTACGTGAGACAGGTTCCACCGACTGACATGCACTTGTTGCATAAGGTGGCTAGCGGGTGCCAGTCTCTCCCACTTTAGTCGGATCGGATTCGATGAAAAGGGTCCTTATGAAGGGTAAATAGCAATTGGCATATCACGTTGTGGTTTTGCGTAGGTAAGCAACGTTCTTACTAGAAACCCATAGCAGCCACGTAAAACATGCAAACAACAATTAGAGGACATCTAACTTGTTTTTGCAGGGTATGCTATGTGATGTGATATGGCCAAAAGAATGTGATGAATGATATGTGATGTATGAGATTGATCATGTTCTTGTAATAGGAATCACGACTTGCATGTCGATGAGTATGACAACCGGCATGAGCCATAGGAGTTGTCTTTATTTATTGTATGACCCACGTGTCACTGAATAACGCCATGTAATTACTTTACTTCATTGCTAAACCGTTAGCCAGAGTAGTAGAAGTAATAGTTGGCGAGGCAACTTCATGGAGACACGATGATGGAGATCATGATGATGGAGATCATGGTGTCATGCCGGTGACAATGGTGATCATGGAGCCCCGAAGATGGAGATCAAAAGTTGCAAAATGATATTGGCCATATCATGTCACTTTTTGATTGCATGTGATGTTTATCATGTTTATGCTTCTTATTTGCTTAGAACGACGGTAGTAAATAAGATGATCCCTCATTAAAATTTCAAGAAAGTGTTCCCCCTAACTGTGCACCATTGCGAAAGTTCGTTGTTTCGAAGCACCATGTGATGATCGGGTGTGATAGATTCTAACGTTCACATACAACGAGTGTAAGCCAGATTTACACACGCGAAACACTTAGGTTAACTTGACAAGCCTACCATGTACAGACATGGTCTTGGAACACAAGAGACCGAAAGGTCGAGCATGAATCGTATGGTGGATACGATCAACATGAAGATGTTCACCGATGATGACTAGTTCGTCTCACGTGATGATCGGACACGGCCTAGTTGACTCAGATCATGTAATCACTTAGATGACTAGAGGGATGTCTATCTGAGTGGGAGTTCATAAGATGAACTTAATTATCCTGAACATAGTCAAAAGGTTTTTGCAAATTATGTCATAGCTCGCGTTTTAGTTCTACTGTTTTAGATATGTTCCTAGAGAAAATTTAGTTGAAAGTTGATAGTAGCAATTTGTAACGCCCCGGTTTCGATGCGCCAGGTGTCGGCCAGTTATTCGCCGTAGTTGTCATGTCATTTGCTTGCGTGTTGCATTTTGCCATGTCTCATCTGCATTTCATCCGCATGTTTTTCAAAACTTGCATCCGTTCGGGTTCTCCCGGTTCTCTCCGTTGTCCATTCGGAGTCCAGACCTCTCGCGCGCGCCCGTCGCCCCTCTCAGACCTTGTTCTCGTGAGTGGGTTAAAAACGTTCTTGGAATGGACCGAGTCTTGCTAAGCGGCCTTGGTACACCACCGGTAGACCGCCTGTCAAGTTTCATGCCATTTGGAGGCCGTTTGATACTCCAACGGTTAACCGAGGGACTGAAAAGGCCTCGTGTGTGTTGTAACCCAACACCCCTCCAAAGTGGCCCAAAACCCATCCTAACCCCCTCTATGCTCTTGGTCGTTCGATCACGATCGTGTGGGTGAAAACCTCACCTCATTTGAACTCTCCTAACTCCCAGAATCTATAAATAGGTGATCCCCTCCGAAAATCCCGCATATGAAACCCTGGCCAAATTCCCCTCTCGCCCGCCGGACATGTCCGTCCCGAACCAGATGAAATCGCGCCGCCGCGCCTCAGCCACTCCGGAGCCGCCACGTGGTGCCCCCGCGCCCACACCGCCGCCGGCCCGCGAAGCC
The DNA here is from genome assembly GCF_018294505.1 of Triticum aestivum. NCBI lineage: Eukaryota > Viridiplantae > Streptophyta > Magnoliopsida > Poales > Poaceae > Triticum > Triticum aestivum. Next base: position 679,213,632 of record NC_057803.1, read on the forward strand.
CATCCGGGGCCCGCGCCGGCCCAGATCCCGCCGT
>NC_057803.1:679214109-679219362 GCF_018294505.1 Triticum aestivum
CGGACCCGCCGCCGTCGTCCAGCCCGGCCACCGCCTCCGCCTGCCAGCGACCTCGCCGCCCGACGTCGGGCGCCCCGCGACGCCGCCGGACATGAAGACTTACCGGATTTGTTATATGTTGTTTCCGGCCTCATTTAAACTTGCCTTGATGTGTTGTTCTTGTTTGCATCATCTCTTGCCATGAGTAGCTTCATGTAGCCTTGTCTTGCATCATGCTTGGTTGCGCATCATCTCATGTATATGTGTGGTGTGTTTACCATGTTGTGTGCTTCTTCTCGATAGTTCCCGTTTCGTTGCGATCGTGAGGATTCATTCGTCTACGCTTGGTTCGTTTTCGTGGCTTCATCTTCTTCATGGACTCGTTCTTATTCCTACCGGGATTTCAGGCAAGATGACCGCTACCCTGGATCTCACTACTATCATTGCTGTGCTAGTTGCTTCGTTCTATTGCTTTGCTGCGCTACCTATCACTTGTTCTTCAAGCCTCCCAAATTGCCCTATCAGGCTCTAACCTTTTCACCCTTGCTAGCAAACCATTACTTGGCTATGTTACCGCTTTGCTCAGCCCTCTTATAGCATTGCTAGTTGTAGGTGAAGTTGAAGATTGCTCCATGGTGGACAGGATTATGTTGGGATATCACAATATCTCTTATTTCATAAATGCATCTATATACTTGGTAAAGGGTGGAAGACTCGGCCTTATGCCTGGTGTTTTGTTCCACTCTTGCCGCCCTAATTTCCGTCATACCGGTGTTATGTTCTCGGATTTTGCGTTCCTTGCGCGGTTGGGTGATTTATGGGACCCCCTTGACAGTTCGCTTTGAATAAAACTCCTCGAGCAAGGCCCAACCTTGGTTTTACCATTTGCCTCACCACCACCTATACCCTTCCCTTGGGTCGGACAACCCGAGGGTCATCTTTATTTTAGCCCCCCCGGGCCAGTGCTTCTCTAAGTGCTGGTCTGAACCAGAGCCACTTGCAGCGCCACCTCGGGGAAACTTGAGGTCTAGTTTTAGTTGTACGTAGTGTTCATCCGGTGTTGTCCTGAGAACGAGATATGTGCATCTCCTATCGGGATTGTCGGCGCATCGGGCGGTCTTGCTGGACTTGTTTTACCATTGTCAAAATGTCTTGTAAACCGGGATTCCGAGTCTGATCGGGTCTTCCTGGGAGAAGGTATATCATTCGTTGATCGCGAGAGCTTATCATGGGCTAAGTTGGGACACCCCTGCAGGGTATAAACTTTCGAAAGTCGTGCCCGCGGTTATGCGGCAGATGGGAATTTGTTAATGTCCGGTTGTAGATAACTTGACACCAGATCCGAATTAAAATGCATCAACCACGTGTGTAGCCGCGATGGTCTCTTTTCGGCGGAGTCCGGGAAGTGAACATGGTTTTGGGTTATGTTTGACATAAGTAGGAGTTCAGGATCACTTCTTGATCATTGCTAGCTTCACGACCGTTCCATTTGCTCTCTTCTCGCTCTTATTTGCGTATGTTAACCATCATATATGCTTAGTCGCTGCTGCAACCTCACCACTTTACCCCTTCCTTTCCCATTAAGCTTTGCTAGTCTTGATACCCATGGTAATGGGATTGCTGAGTCCTCGTGGCTCACAAATTACTACAACAATAGTTGCATGTACTGGTTATGCGATGATCATGACGCGAGCGTGATGTTTACTTGTTTTGGAGTTCTTCTTCTGCTTCTTCTTCGATCAGGGGATAGGTTCCAGGTCGGCAGCCTAGGCTAGCAGGGTGGATGTCGTTTGTGTTTCTGTTTGTGTTTCATCCGTAGTCGGATGGTGCTATTATGTATTGTGATGTTGTATTCGTGTGGCATTCTATGCTTCTTGTATGTATCCCCATCTATTATGTAATGTTGATGTAATGATATCTACCTTGCAAAAGCGTTTCAATATGTGGTTCTATCCTTGGTGGGACCTTCGAGTCTCTTTAGGATAGTATCACATATTGGGCGTGACAAGTTGGTATCAGAGCCTCGACCGACCATAGGAGCCCCCTTGATTGATTGTGTAGTTTGGCCATTGTTGAGTCTAGAAGAAAAACTGTTTTCGGAGTCTAGTTATATCGGAGAGTAGGAATTCTTTTTACTCCTCGGCCCCTTCATCGCTCTGGTAAGGAATCTTGACGTAGGTGTTTTGAATTACTCCTCTTCCCCTTCAAATTTTTCTTTAGGATCAAGCAGTTGGTTTTCCGATCGTTGGTTCTCAGCTCTTTTGATCCGGTGCATTTCTCGTCAATTTGACTCGAGCCTCTTCGTCTTTGCCAAGTTCAATCCACAGTCCGCTCTCAACGAAGTTGTTTCTCTGCCCGCAGTTGTCTTCTTTTCGTACCCGCCCACCCCTTTTCTTCTCGAAGCCGGAGTCCGTAATCGAGTATCCTTCCTACTCGTGCAAAGTCTTTGTTTTCTTTCCTCAATGATTTCAACCGGTTTTTTCTCTTCAAGATATTCATCGGTTCCCCCTTCCAAGTTGCCTTTGTTTTCTCGCCCTCCCACCCTCTTCTTCCTGGAGCTTGAGTCTGTAACGACCATCAATTTCACTCGTGCGAAGCCTCTTCAGTCTTCCCTCAATTGTTTCAACCGGTGAATTCTCGTTTTGTTCGACATTCTCCATCTCTTTTTTCTTCTCCGGTGGATTCAATTCTAATTTTCGGTAGTGATTACATTCTTTTCCTTGGATCAAGTGTTCTACTTGCTCGTTTGCCTCTCGCCATTCAATCATTCCGGAGTTTGGAAGACATCTCAAGAGATTCGTTTGTGTTCGAATTAATTCGATGTTGTCACCTCATTCAAATATTTCAATCATTCCAGTGCATCATCTATCTCTTCAACAATCCTTTTCAACGGTGTTATCTCTTTAGTGGGCCCTAACCCACAGGTCTTTTCCCAGGATCTTACCTGACTCATCTAATTATTCCGGAGCCATTCCTAATTATTTTCAAAGTGTGATGTAAGAATGGATCCCATCAGTCACATGCCTTCTCCAAGATCTCTTTCAAATTCTTTTCATTGTTGGCTCAACCTCTTCGCTTTTCATTCTCCCGGAGTATCTCAGTAATTTTGGTGGTGTTTCTCGTCGTCCTTCTCAATGTTTGAAGACCGAAGAAGAGTTTTTCCTCTAAATCTTGCTCGTTCTCTCGAATATTCATGATTCTAGCTTCATGTCATCCTCTCGAATTATTACAATCATCAGATATTCTTTTCTTACCCATCCGGAGTATGTCAGGAGTTGTTTTTCCATTTCTTTTCACTAGAGGCCATCATTCCAGTTATTGTTCTCTATTTATCCCGACGCTTCGTTCAAATGTCCTTTAATCATCTTGAGTTCTTCTCGTTCTCTTGCATCTAAATCCCCTCAAGCATATTTGTTCTTCTAATTCTTCCCGGTGATTCAGTCTCTTTCATCAGTCATTTCCAAATTCTTACGGTGGTTCCTTCAAGATTCTTTTTCCTTGATCATCATTTTAATCCATTCGTTCTTTCCAATCCTACCGGTGTTTCATGAAGACCTTCTCAAGTTTGCAATATGTCACTTCTCAATCCTTTCAAGAAGAATAAGTAGTATGGAAAATCCATTGCTTGTCATCAATTTAATTTGATGAAGGATAAGCATACAATAAATCTTATTCTTATTTCATCCAAGTGAGTAATCCCTTCCTTCGGAGTTTGTTCTTGATGAATAAATTCTAGTTCCAAGTGTTTTCATTTTTTCTTTTCCGGAGTTCAAATTTTCCTCGTCCATTTCGTCGGAACCTCCATCTAAATCACTGCAAGGCTTAATCTTATTCTTTCTTCCTTCAATCTATCTCATCATCCTTTTTTTTGTTACAGGAGTTCTTCATGGTGGATCATCATGATTTAATTCATTCTCCAAAGAGTTCATCAAGATTCTAATCGAAGGAACTCAAGTATCCTTCTTCTTGCTTCTCGAGGTGCAATTAATTCTTCGTATTATTTTGAAATGGAGTTTTGCATTTATTCATTCTTCTCAGCTATCCAATCATTTCCGTTTGTGGACGATTATAAACTTTTGATCTTGAGATGTTACCATAAGACCACGACAAGCTTATTCTTTGCGTTGTTGGTTTTCTCAACAACTCCGTTCAATCCCTCCTTTTAAGGATGCTCTCTATTTCATTCTTGGCAGAAGTTGTCATCTTCTTCCCCGTTCTTCTCATTCCACTCTTTCAAGTCTTCCGGAGGTTTTGTGTTGTTCCTCTCGTCAAGTAGCATTCCATCTTCTCAAGTTCATGTTCCATTCTTTCCTTGTTCAGCCGGAGTGCTGCCTAAATCCTTTCAGTCTTATTCGTTTCTTATCTTGTTATAACCGGAGTAGTTTCAGAGTCTGTCCGATTCCGTGAGCTTTCGATTCTTGTCATTCTCATCGTTCCTCTCTTCTTCTCGAGTGCTCTCGATTCTTTGCTTCTTCTCTTGAGTTCTGACTTCACCTCTTCCTTTTTCTCTTCCTTCTCGGTCCTAAGATCCCGGGACGAGATCTCTTGTTAGTGGAGGAGCGTTGTAACACCCCGGTTTCGATGCGCCATGTGTCTGCCAGTTATTTGCCGCAGTTGCCATGTCATTTGCTTGCGTGTTGCATTTTGCCATGTCATCATCTGCATTTCATCCACATGTTTTTCAAAACTTGCATCCATTCGGGTTCTCCCGGTTCTCTCCGTTGTCCGTTCGGAGTCCAGACCTCTCGCGCGCGCCCGTCGCCCCTCTCAGACCTTGTTTTCGTGAGCAGGTTAAAAACGTTCTCGGAATGGACCGAGTCTTGCCAAGCGGCCTTGGTACACCACCGGTAGACAGCCTGTCAAGTTTCGTGCCATTTGGAGGCCGTTTGATACTCCAACGGTTAACCGAGGGACCGAAAAGGCCTCGTGTGTGTTGCAGCCCAACACCCCTCCAAAGTGGCCCAGAACCCATCCTAACCCCCTCCATGCTCTCGGTCGTTCGATCACGATCGTGTGGGTGAAAACCGCACCTCATTTGGACTCTCCTAGCTCCCAGAATCTATAAATATGTGATCCCCTCCGAAAATCCCGCAGATGAAACCCTAGCCAAATTCCCCTCTCGCCCGCCGGACATGTCCGTCCCTAACCGGACGAAATCGCGCCGCCGTGCCCCAGCCACTCCGGAGCTGCCATGTGGCGCCCCCGCGCCCACATCGCCGCCGGCCCGCGGAGCCCATCCGGGGCCCGCGCAGGCCCAGCTCCCACCGCGCCGCC
>NC_057803.1:679219685-679258574 GCF_018294505.1 Triticum aestivum
CCGTCGTCCAGCCCGGCCGCCGCCTCCACCTGTCGGCGACCTCGCCGCCCGACGCCGCGCTCACGCGCCGCCGACTCCGCGGCGCCCCGCCTCCTCGCACCTCTCCATGCCTCGCCGCCGCCCTTCGCCGAGCGCCCCGCGACGCCGCCGGAGGCCGGCGACCACCCGCTCCAGGCACCTCCTCCCGCAGCCTCCGTCGAGTTCGAACGCCGCAAGTGGGAGTGTGCCGCGCCGCCGACCATCTCCAGGGCCTCCACGCCCCTCTCCGTGTCCCCTTCGTCGGCCGGATCCGGAGCTTGTCGGAGTCGCCCCGCAGCTCGCGGAGTTACTCCGGTCAGTTCCGGGGGAGTGGACGAGATCCACCACTCCCTCCATCCAAACGCGCCTCCCCCACGCCTGGATCTCCTCGTCCCGCACGTCCTCGTCCCGGGTTGACTTTTCGCAAGGGTATAATTCCACTAAGTCCCTTTTTCTGTCATATTTGGGTGCCCCCTTTGACCTGTCATATCTCCGTGCATATAGCTCCGTTTTGCGTGTATGATATATCGAAATGTTCATCAGGAGATGCTCTACATTTTGTTCCATTGTGCCATGCTTGTTTGAGTTCATCTTGATGCCCGAATCATCGTTGCAAGAGTGCTATATGATGTTAATCTGCTGAAACTGTTATAACTTGGTGATTTGTCATTTTTGTTGCATTTGATGTGTGCATCCTATGAGAATGAGCTCTACATTGGTTTTGAACTACATCATGCCATATTTACAGTGGTGCCACCCATGTATTTTTGTGAGTCTTGTAGTGAGTGCATCAAGCTTGTTAAGTAGGGTACTTGTTGTTTCTGTTTTGCTAGGCTGAATCTGTTATTTTGTGATGCTATGTAAACCTGCTGCTACAAGTCATTCTTTGCATAATCTGGAGATGTTCACTAAAGATGTTTTGTTATACATGTCATGGTCTATCCATCCATGCCCCTGGTTGTATTTATAGCATGCTGTAGCTTGTTTTTATCTTGCTCCAAATTTGCTAAATAATGTTGCTATCAGCCTGTTAACATTAAGTGCAGTTTTGCCATGTGTTTTGTGAGTGATCCATGCACCCTATGAACTTGCTATTGCCATTCTTAGCTTAATAAACATGTATTCTTACTGTTTGTTGCCTTGCCATGCCATGTATTGCTCTGTGGTGAGTGGTACAAGCTCACCAACATGCCTACTTATCGTTGTTCCTGCCATGCCCTGTTTGCTGAATCTGTTAACGAAACTTGCTATGTTTACATGGGTGCCATAATATCTTCTGATCCTTTTTGGCTCATGATCAGTAAGGGACTTTTGGTATATGCAATCAGTAGGTTCATGCCATTCCTTTGTTTGCCATATTAAGTTCCTGTAACATGTTGTTTGATAGCTCTAAACATTGCAACCTGATGTTATTTCTGCAAAGTCTGAAACTGTTATTGTTTGCAATCTTGCCATGTGTTTTTGAGAATGTTCTAGTGCTTTCTGGAGGCATCTCAGTGTTCATGTTTTGTCATGCTTTACCTGTACATCATTCCCATGCCTTTTGTTTTTATGTTTAGGTGTTGTAGCATGTTGTTTTGATGCTTGCAATATGCCTAGTTGCTGTTTTGGACAGCTTGTCCTTTAAACTTGTATAGAGTGTATGTGTGGAACCATTGCTCCGTTTTGAGTGTGCTCTATATGAAACTTGCTTGATTTTGCATGTAGTTTCATATTATCATGTTGCATCCATGTTTTGTGGTGTTTGCTTGATGTTTGTATGCATTTTGCATCAATGCCATGTTTAACTTGTTTTGCTTATATCTTCTAGGCCGTAGCTCCGAATTAAATGAACTTTATATGTAACTTGACTAGAATCTCGTGTAGATCATGTTGGTGCATCTTAACTTGCTGCTTAACAACTTGAACATAATGTTTGTTCATATATGGACCAGTTTCGAAATTTGCACATGAGGACTTACCGGATTTGTTATATGTTGTTTCCGGCCTCATTTAAACTTGCCTTGATGTGTTGTTCTTGTTTGCATCATCTCTTGCCATGAGTAGCTTCATGTAGCCTTGTCTTGCACATGCTTGATTGCGCATCATGTCATGTATATGTGTGGTGTGTTTACCATGTTGTGTGCTTCTTCTCGATAGTTCCCGTTTCGTTGCGGTCGTGAGGATTCGTTCGTCTATGCTTGGTTCCTCTTCGTGGCTTCATCTTCTTCATGGACTCGTTCTTCTTCCTAGCGGGATTCAGGCAAGATGACCGCTACCCTGGATCTCACTACTATCATTGCTATGCTAGTTGCTTCGTTATATCGCTTTGCTACGCTACCTATCACTTATTCTTCAAGCCTCCCAAATTGCCCTATCAGGCTCTAACCTTTTCACCCTTCCTAGCAAACCATTACTTGGCTATGTTACCGCTTTGCTCAGCCCTCTTATAGCGTTGCTAGTTGCAGGTGGAGTTGAAGATTGCTCCATGGTGGATAGGATTATGTTGGGATATCACAATATCTCTTATTTCATAAATGCATCTATATACTTGGTAAAGGGTGGAAGACTCGGCCTTATGCCTGGTGTGTTGTTCCACTCTTGCCGCCCTAGTTTCCGTCATACCGGTGTTATGTTCCCGGATTTTGCTTTCCTTACGCGGTTGGGTGATTTATGGGACCCCCTTGACAGTTCGCTTTGAATAAAACTCCTCCAGCAAGGCCCAACCTTGGTTTTACCATTTGCCTCACCACCACCTATACCCTTCCCTTGGGTCGGCCAACCCTAGGGTCATCTTTATTTTAGCCCCCCCGGGCCAGTGCTTCTCTAAGTGCTGGTCCGAACCAGAGCCACTTGTAGCGCCACCTCAGGGAAACTTGAGGTCTGGTTTTAGTTATACATAGTGTTCATCCGGTATTGCCCTAAGAACGAGATATGTGCAGCTCCTATCGGGATTGTCGGCGCATCGGGCGGTCTTGCTGGACTTGTTTTACCATTGTCGAAATGTCTTGTAAACCGGGATTCCGAGTCTGATCGGGTCTTCCTGGGAGAAGGTATATCCTTCGTTGATCGCGAGGGCTTATCATGGGCTAAGTTGGGACACCCCTACATGGTATAAACTTTCGAAAGCTGTGCCCGCGGTTATGCGGCAGATGGGAATTTGTTAATGTCCGGTTGTAGATAACTTGACACCAGATCCGAATTAAAATGCATCAACCGCGTGTGTAGCCGTGATGGACTCTTTTCGGCGGAGTCCGGGAAGTGAACATGGTTTTGGGTTATGTTTGACGTAAGTGGAGTTCAGGATCACTTCTTGATCATTGTTAGCTTCACGACCGTTCCATTTGCTCTCTTCTCACTCTTATTTGCGTATGTTAGCCACCATATATGCTTAGTCACTGCTGCAACCTCACCACTTTACCCCTTCCTTTCCCATTGAGCTTTGCTAGTCTTGATACCACAGATTACTACAACAACAGTTGCAGGTACAGGTTATGCGATGATCATGACGCGAGCGCGACGTTTACTTGTTTTGGAGTTCTTCTTCTGCTTCTTCTTCGATCAGGGGATAGGTTCCAGGTCGGAAGCCTGGGCTAGCAGGGTGGATGTCGTTTGTGTTTCTGTTTGTGTTTCATCCGTAGTCGGATGGTGCTATTATGTATTGTGATGTTGTATTCATGTGGCATTCTATGCCTCTTGTATGTATCCCCATCTATTATGAAATGTTGATGTAATGATATCCACCTTGCAAAAGCGTTTCAATATGCGGTTCTATCCTTGGTGGGACCTTCGAGTCTCTTTAGGATAGTATCGCATATTGGGCGTGACACAATTATGCGGATTGGGTCCGTAAACTGAGGATTGTCCTTGTTGCTGCGCAGAAGACTTATGTCCTTAATGCACCGCTCGGTGTGCTGAACCTCAAGCGTCGTTTGTGGATGTTGTGAACATCTGACATACTTACGTGATAGTTTAGTGCGTAACGTTAAATGGTTTAGAATTGAGGCACCGAAGACATTTTTTGAAATGTCGCAGAACATATGAGATGTTCCAAGAGCTGAAATTAGGATTTTAGGCTCGTGCCCACGTCAAGAGGTATGAGACCTCCGACGATTTTCTTAGCCTGCAAACTAAGGGAGAAAAGCTCAATCGTTGAGCTTGTGCTCAGATTGTCCGAGTACAACAATCACTTGAATCGAGTAGGAGTTGATCTTCCAGATGAGATAGTGATGTTTCTCCAAAGTCATTTCCACCAAGTTGCTAGAGCTTCGTGATGAACTATAACATATCAGGGATAGATATGATGATCCTTGAAATATTCGCGATGTTTGACACCGCAAAAGTAGAAATCAAGAAGGAGCGTCAATAGTTGATGGTTAGTGAAACCACTAGTTTCAATAAGGGCAAGGGCAAGAAGGGATACTTCATGAAATGGCAAATCAGCTGCTGCTCTAGTGAAGAAACCCAAGGTTGAACCCAAACCTGAGACTAAGTGCTTCTGTAATAAGGGGAACGGTCACTGGAGCAGAATTACCCTAGATACTTGGTAGATAAGAAGGTAGGCAAGGTCGACAGAAGTATATTGGATATACATCATATTAATGTGTACTCTACTAGTACTCCTAGTAGAACCATGGTAATAGATACCGGTTCGGTTGCTAAGTGTCAGTAACTCGAAATAAAAGGCTACAGAATAAACGGAGACTAGCTAAAGGCGAGGTGACGATATGTGTTGGAAGTATTTCCAAGGTTGATGTGATCAAACATCGCACGCTCCCTCTACCATCGGGATCGGTGTTAAACCTAAATAATTGTTATTTGGTGTTTGCGTTGAGCATATACATGATTGGATTATGTCTATCGCAATATGGTTATTCATTTAAGGAGAATAATGGTTACTCTGTTTATTTGAATAATACCTTCAATGGTCTTGCACCTTAAATGAATGGTTTATTGAATCTCGATCGTAGTGTTACACATGTTCATGTCAAAAGATATAAGATAGTAATGATAGTACCACCTACTTGTGGCACTGCCATGTAAGTCATATTGGTATAAAACACATGAAGAGGCTCCATGTTGATGGATCTTTGGACTCACTCGTTTTTGAAAAGTTTGAGACATGCGAACCATGTCTATTGGTATGTGCGCATGAAGAAACTCCATGCAGATGGATCGTTTGGACTCATTTGATTCTAAATCACTTGAGACATGCAAATCATACCACATGGGAAAGATGACTGAAAAGCCTCGTTTTCAGTAAGATGGAACAAGAGAGCAACTTGTTGGAAGTAATACATTTTGATGTGTGCTGTCCAATGAGTGCCGAGGCACGCAGTGGATATTGTTATGTTCTTACTTCACAGATGACTTGAGTAGATGCAGAGTATATTTACTTGATGAAACACAAGTCTGAATTATTGAAAGGTTCAAGTAATTTCAGAGTGAAGTTGAAGATCATCATGACAAGAGGATAAAATGTCTATGATATGATCATAGAGAAGAATATCTGAGTTACGAGTTTGGTACACAATTAAGACCTTGTGGAAATTGTTTCACAACTAATTCCGCCTCTAACACCATAGTGTGATGGTGTGTCCGAACATCATAGCTGCACCCTATTGGATATGGTGCATACCATGATGTCTCTTATCGAATTACCACTATCGTTCATGGGTTAGGCATTAGAGACAACCGCATTCACTTTAAATAGGGCACCACGTAATTCCGTTGAGATGACATCGTATGAACTATGGTTTAGAGAAACCTAAGTTGTCGTTTCTTGAAAGTTTGGGGCTGCGACGCTTATGTGAAAAAGTTTCATCCTGATAAGCTCGAACCCAAAGCGGATAAATACATCTTCATAGGATACCCAAAACAGTTGGGTATACCTCCTATTTCAGATCCGGAAGCAAAAGGGATTGTTTCTAGAATCAGGTCCTTTCTCGAGGAAAAGTTTCTCTCGAAAGAATTGAGTGGGAGGATGGTGGAGACTTGATAAGGTTATTGAACCATCACTTCAACTAGTGTGTAGCAGGGCACAGGAAGTTGTTCCTGTGGCGCCTACACCAATTGAAGTAGAAGCTTATGATAGTGATCATGAAACTTTGAATCAAGTCACTACCAAACCTCGTAGGTCAACAAGGATGCGTACTACTTCAGAGTGGTACAGTAATCCAGTCTTGGAGGTCATGTTGCTAGACAACAATGAACCTACAAGCTATGGAGAAGCGATGGTGGGCCCGGATTCCGACGAATGGCTCGAGGCCATAAAATCCGAGAGAGGATCCATGTATGAAAACAAAGTATGGAGTTTGGAAGAACCACTTGATGGTCCTGAGGCTGTTGGGTGCAGATGGATTTTAAAAAGGAAGACGGACAATGATGGTAAGTATCACCATTAAGAAAGCTCGACTTGTCGTTAAGATGTTTTCCGACAAGTTCAAGGAGTTGACTACGATGAGACTTTCTCACTCGTAGCGATGCTAAGAGTCTGTTGGAATTATATTAGCAATTACTGCATGATTTATGAAATCTTGCAGATAGGATGTCAAAACATTGTTTCCTCGACGATATTCTTGAGGAAAGGTTGTATGTGATACAACCAGAAGGTTTTGTCAATCCTAAAAGATGCTAACAAGTGTGCAAAGCTCCAGCAATCCTTCTAAGGACTGGAGTAAGCATCTCGGAGTTGGAATATACGCTTTGATGAGATGATCAAAGATTTTGGGTTTATACAAAGTTTATGAGAAACTTGTATTTCCAAAGAAGTGAGTGGGAGCACTATAGCATTTCTGATGAGTATATGTTGTTGACATATTGTTGATCGGAAATGATGTAGAATTTCTAGAAAGCATATAGGGTTATTTAAAAAGTGTTTTTCAATGGAAAACCTGGATTAAGCTACTTGAACATTGAGCATCAAGATCTATAAGGATAGATCAAAACGCTTAATAGTACTTTCAAATGAATACATACCGTGACAAGATTTTGAAGGAGTTCAAAATAGATCAGCAAAGAAGGAGTTATTGGTTGTGTTATATGGTGTGAGCATTAAGTAAGACTCAAGACATGACCACGGCAGAAGAGAGAGAAAGGACGAAGGTCGTCCCCTATGCTTCAGACGTAGGCTCTATAGTATGCTATGCTGTGTACCGCACCGGAAGTGTGCCTTGTCATGAGTCAGTCAAGGGGTACAAGAGTGATCCAGGAATGGATCACAGGACAGCGATCAAACTTATACTTAGTAACTAGTGGACTAAGGAATTTTCTCGATTATGGAGGTGGTAAAAGAATTCGTCGTAAAGGGTTAAGCCGATGCCAACTTTGACACTAATCCGGATTATTCTGAGTAGTAAACCAGATTCGTATAGTAGAACAGTTATTTGGAATAGCTCCAAATAGAGCGTGGCAGCTGCATCTAGGAGATGACATAGAGATTTGCAAAGCACACACGAATCTGAAAGGTTCAGATCCGTTGACTAATAACCTCTCTCACAAGTGAGATATGATCAAACCCTATGGGTGTCGATTCATTACAATCACATAGTGATGTGAACTAGATTATTGACTCTAGTGCAAGTGGGAGACTATTGGAAATATGCCCTAGAGGCAATAATAAAATTGTTATTATTGTATTTCCTTGTTCATGATAATTGTCTATTATTCATGCTATAATTGTATTGACCGGAAACCGCAATACATGTGTGAATACATAGACCACAACATGTCCCTAGTGAGCCTCTAGTTGACTAGCTCGTTGATCAACAGATTGCCATGGTTTCCTGACCATGGACATTGGATGTCATTGATAATGGGATCACATCATTAGGAGAATGATGTGATGGACAAGACCCAATCCTAAGCCTAGCACAAGATCGTGTAGTTCGTATGCTAAAGCTTTTCTAAATGTCAAGTATCTTTTCTTAGACCATGAGATTGTGCAACTCTCGGATACCGTAGGAATGCTTTGGGTGTACCAAACGTCACAAGTAACTGGGTGGCTATAAAGGTGCACTACGGGTATCTCCAAAAGTGTCTGTTGGGTTGGCACGAATCGAGACTGGGATTTATCACTCCGCGTGACGGAGAGGTATCTCTGGGCCCACTCGGTAAGACATCATCATAATGTGCACAATGTGATCAAGGAGTTGATCGCGGGATGATGTGTTACAAAACGAGTAAAGAGACTTGCCGGTAACGAGATTGAATAAGGTATCGGGATACCGACGATCGAATCTCGGGCAAGTACAATACCGCTAGACAAAGGGAATTGTATACGGGATTGATTGAATCCTTGACATTGTGGTTCATCCGATGAGATCATCGTGGAACATGTGGGAGCCAACATGGGTATCCAGATCCCTCTATTGGTTATTGGCCGGAGAGTTGTCTCGGTCATGTTTGCATGGTTCCTAAACCCGTAGGTCTACACACTTAAGGTTCGATGACGCTAGGGTTATAGGGAATAGATTTACGTGGTTACCGAATGTTGTTCGGAGTCCTGGATGAGATCCCGGACGTCACGAGGAGTTCCGGAATGGTCCGGAGGTGAAGATTGATATATTGGACGAAGGGTATTGGAGTCCAGAAGTGTTCCGGAGGTACCAAGTGATGACCAGCATGACCGAAAAGTGTTTCGGGAGCCCCGGCAAGTGTTGGGGGGGGGGCTTCATGGGCCAAGGGGAGGGGGCAAACCAGCCCACTAAGGGGTTGTGCGCCCCCCTCACCTATTCCCACATGACCAGGGGGTTTGGGGCGCCCCATCTAGGGTTCCCACCTCCTGGCTTGGGGGCCAAGTCTCCCAAAGGGGAGATCCCATCTGCCCTGGCCGCCGCCCCCCTAGGGGAAACCCTAGGGTGCCTCCCCCTCACCCTTCCCCCTATATATAGTGGAGGTTTTGGGGCTGCCCAACACATGAGTCTCTCTCTCCCAAGGCGCAGCCCTACCTCTCTCCCTCCTCATCTCTTGCGGTGCTTGGCGAAGCCCTGCTGGAGTGCCACGCTCCTCCACCACCACCACGCCGTCGTGCTGCTGCTGGACGGAGTCTTCCCCAACCTCTCCCTCTCCCCTTGCTGGATCAAGGCACGGGAGACGTCATCGGGCTGCATGTGTGTTGAACGCGGAGGCGCCGTTGTTCGGCGCTTAGATCGGAATCAACCGCAATCTGAATCGCTACGAGTACGACTCCTTCATCCGCGTTCTTGTAACGCTTCCGCTTAGCGATCTACAAGGGTATGTAGATGCACTCCCCTTCCCCTCGTTGCTAGATTACTCCATAGATTGATCTTGGTGATGCGTAGAAAATTTTTAATTTCTGCTACGTTCCCCAACAACCCCCTCTCGCCCTTTTGGCTCTCGCCGACGATGCCCTTCTCCCCTCTCTCCCCATCTTCCCTGTCTCAAAACCATGGCCGAGCACTACCCCGGCGACGGAGCGGCGGCCAATGGCTTCGGCCGCCGCCACCTGCATGAGAACGAAGCTCGCTTCCTCTACGAGATGGACTACCCGGTGCCGCTGGACATGTGGGTGCCGGGCTCCTGGAGGCTCAGGGCCGGCGGCATCCCGGTGCCTTCGGCGCCCACCGATGCTGAGCGGCGCGCCGAGATCACGCACATCCAGTCGTCGTTGCCAGAGCAAACGCGGAACCAGCCGAGGTACGCCCCTGACAGCAACACGCTGTGGACGACGTACTTCGACTGCCGCCACGAAGAGTAGCTCGCCTCCACGAACGATGTTGAGCCCCACGGCCGCCTCAACTCCGAGGGGCAGTGCTACGTCTTGAGCTTGTGTTGGTTTTCCTTGAAGAGGAAAGGGTGATGGAGCACAGTAGCGTAAGTATTTCCCTCAGTTTTTGAGAACCAAGGTATCAATCCAGTAGGAGGCTTCTCAACAAGTCCCACGAACCTACACAAACAAACAAAGAACTCGCAAGCAACGCAATAAAGGGGTTGTCAATCCCTTCACGGCCACTTGCGAAAGTGAGATCTGATAGAGATAATATGATAAGATAAATATATTTTTGGTATTTTACAATATAGATGCTGAAAATAAAGATGCAAATAAAAGTAGATTGGAAGCAAATATGATAAGAGATAGACCCAGGGGCCATAGGTTTCACTAGTGGCTTCTCTCGAGAGCATAAGTATTACGGTGGGTGAACAAATTACTGTCGAGCAATTGATAGAAAAGCGAATAATTATGACGTTATCTAGGCATGATCATGTATATAGGCATCACGTCCGCAACAAGTAGACCGACGCCTGCCTGCATCTACTACTATTACTCCACAGATCGAACGCTATCCAGCATGCATCTAGAGTATTAAGTTCATAAGAACAGAGTAATGCATTAAGCAAGATGACATGATGTAGAGGGATAAACTCAAGCAATATGATATAAACCCCATCTTTTTATCCTCGATTGCAACAATATAATACGTGTCTTGCAACCCTTTCTGTCACTGGGTAAGAACACCGCAAGATTGAACCCAAAGCTAAGCACTTCTCCCATGATAAGAAAGATCAATCTAGTAGGCCAAACCAAACCGATAATTCGAAGAGACTTGCAAAGATAACTCAATCATATAAAAGAATTCAGAGAAGATTCAGTTATTATCCATAGATAAACTTGATCATAAACCCACAATTCATCGGATCTCGACAAACACAGCGCAAAAAGAGATTACATCGAATAGATCTCCACAAGAGATGGGGAGAACATTGTATTAAGATCCAAAAAGAGAGAAGAAGCCAACTAGCTAATAACTATGGACCCGAAGGTCTGTGGTAAACTACTCACAACTCATCGGAGGGGCTATGGTGTTGATGTAGAAGCCCTCCGTGGTGGAATCCCCCTCCGGCAGAACGCCAGCGACGGCTCCAAGATGGGATCTCGCGGATACAGAAGGTTACGGTGGTGCAAATTGTGTTTCGGTTGCTCCCTGGATGATTTCGGGGTATGCAGGCTTATATAGGAGGAAGAAGTACGTCGATGGCCGCCCGAGGGGCCCACGAGACAGGGGGCACGCCCTATAGGGGGGGGCACCCTACCCTCTCGTGGCCGCCTCGACTGCTTCTTGACTTGCACTCCAAGTCCTCTAGATCACGTTCGTTCCAAAAATCACGCTTCCGAAGGTTTTATTCCGTTTGGGCTCCGTTTGATATTCCTTTCCTTCGAAATACTGAAATAGACAAAAAAACAGCAATACGGGCTGGGCCACCGGTTAGTAGGTTAGTCCCAAAAATGATAATAACGTATAAAATAAAGCCCATAAACATCCAAAACAGGTAATATAATAGCATGGAACAATCAAAAATTATAGATACGTTGGAGACGTATCAAGCATCCCCAAGCTTAATTCCTGCTCGTCCTCGAGTAGGTAAATGATAAAACATAATTTTTGATGTGGAATGCTACCTAGCATAATTCTCAATGTAATTTCTCTTTATTGTGGCATAAATGTTCAGATCCAAATGATTCAAGATAAAAGTTCATATTGACAAAAGAAATAGCAATACTTCAAGCATACTAATAAAAGCAATCATGTCTTCTCAAAATAACATGGCTAAAGAAAGTTCATCCCTACAAAATAATATAGTTAGGCTATTCTTCATTTTCGTCACACAAAGATGTTCCCAACTTTTATACCCCCGATGACAAGCCAAGCAATTGTTTCGTACTTAAATAATCTCAAACTTTTTCAACCTTCACGCAATACATGAGCGTGAGCCATGGATATAGCACTATGGGTGGAATAGAATAATGATTGGGGATTGTGTGGAGAAGACAAAAAAAGGAGAAAGTCTCACATTGACGAGGATAATCAACGGGCTATGGAGATGCCCATCAATTGATGTCAACATGAGGAGTAGGGATTGCCATGCAACGGATGCACTAGAGCTATAAATGAATGAAAGCTCAACAAAAGAAAAACTAGTGGGTGTGCATCCAACTTGCCTGCTCACGAAGACCTAGGGCATTTGAGGAAGCCCATCGTAGGAATATACAAGCCAAGTTCTATAATGAAAATTCCCACTAGTATATGAAAGTGACAACCTATGAGACTCTCTACATGAAGAACATGTGCTACTTTGAAGCACAAGTGTGGAAAAAGAGATAGTAGCATTGCCCTTTTATTTATTTATTTTTATTTATTTTTCTTTTTTTTCTTTTTTTTCTTTTGGCCTTTTTTTGGCCTTTCCTTTTTCTTTTCTTTTTGGGCAATGCTCTAATAATGATGATCATCACACTTTTATTGATTACAACACATGAATTACAACTCGAAACTAGAACAAGATATGACTCTATATGAAGCCTCCGGCGGTGTACCGGGATGGTGCAATGAATCAAGAGTGACATGTATAAAAATTATGCATGGTGGCTTTGCCACAAATACGATGTCAACTACATGATCATGCAATGGCAATATGACAAAAGTAATGTATGTCATGATGATGATAAACGGAATGGTGGAAAGTTGCATGGCAATATATTTCGGAATGGCTATGGAAATGCCATAAATAGGTAGGTATGGTGGCTGTTTTGAGGAAGATATAGGGAGGTTTATGTGTGATAGAGCGTATCATATCACGGGGTTTGGATGCACCGGCGAAGTTTGCACCAACTCTCAAGGTGAGAAAGGGCAATGCATGGTACCGAAGAGGCTAGCAATGATGGAAAGGTAAAAGTGCGTATAATCCATGGACTCAACATTAGTCATAAGAACTCATATACTTATTGCAAAAATTTAGAATTCATCAAAAACCAAGCACTACGCGCATGCTCCTAGGGGGATAGATTGGTAGAAAAAGACCATCGCTCGTCCCCGACCGCCACTCATAAGGATGCACAAGCCAGGTACACTTCATGCTTCAAATTTGTTACACAACTTTAACGATACGTGCATGCTACGGGACTTGCTAACTTCAACACAAGCATTCTTTAAATTCATAATCACCCAACTAGCATGACTTTAATATCACTACTTCCCTATCTCAAAACAATCATCAAGTATCAAGTTGATCATAGCATCCAATTCACTTCCTATGATAGTTTTTATTATACCCAACTTGGATGCTCATCATTCTAGGACCAATTTATAACCATAGCAAATACCATGATGTTCTAAAAGACTCTCAAAATAATATAAGTGAAGCATGAGAGATCAACAAGTTCTTCAAAATTAATCCACCACCGTGCTCTAAAAGATATAAATGAAGCACTAGAGCAAAAATTATCAAGCTCAAAAGATATAAGTGAAGCACATAGAGTATTCTATCAAATCCTAAGCAAATAGGCTTCTCCCAAACGGTGTGTTACAGCAATGATGATTGTCGTAAACTAACAAGCAAATACTAATATAATACACGACGCTCCAAGCAAAACACATATCATGTAGCAAATAAAAATATAGCTCCAAGTAAAGTTACCAATGAACGAAGACGAAAGAGGGGATGCCTTCCGGGGGCATTCCGAAGCTTAGGCTTTTGGATATTCTTGAATATCTTGGGGTGCCTTGTGCATCCCCAAGCTTAGGCTTTTGCCACCCTTTATTCCATAGTCCATCAAATCTTTACCCAAAACTTGAAAACTTCACAACACAAAACTCAACAGGAAATCTCATAAGCTCCATTAGTGAAAGAAAACAAAACCACCACATAAGGTACTGTAATGAACTCATTCTTTATTTATATTGGTGTTAAACCTACTGTATTTCAAGTTCTCTATGGTCCATACCCTTACATACTAGCCATAGATGCATCAAAATAAGCAAACAACACACGAAAAACAGAATCTGTCAAAAACAGAACAGTCTGTAGCAATCTGTAACTAACGCAAACTTATGGAACCTAAAAGATCCTACCAAAATAGGACGTCCTAAATAATTTGTTTATTGAACAGCATCAAAAAGAATAAATGCAAAATCTCCTTTCTGTGATTTATTGATTTTTTTCTCGTGAGCACAAAGTTTCTGTTTTTCAGCAGAATCAAATCAACTCATATCATAGGTTATCCTATAGGTTCTACTTGGCACAAACACTAAATAAAACATGAAAACACATCTAAACAGAAAGTAGAAACAAAATTTAACACTAAACAGGAACAAAAAAAACACAAAGAAAATTGGGATGCCTCCCAACTAGCGCTATCGTTTAACGCCCCTAGCTAGGCATAAAAGCGAAGATAGATCTAAGTAGTGCCATCTTTGGCACTTGATTCATAAGTAGCTCGCATGATAGATTCACAAGGTAATTTGACTTTCTTTCTTGGAAAGTGCTCCATGCCTTTCTTTAATGGAAATTGGAATCTAATATTCCCTTCCTTCATATCAATAATTGCACCAATCGTTCTAAGGAAAGGTCTACCAAGAATAATAGGGCAAGAAAGATTGCATTCTATATCAAGAACGATAAAATCAACGGGCACCAAATTTCTATATGCAATAATAAGGACATCATTGATCCTTCCTATTGGCTTTTTAATGGTGGAATCCGCAAGATGCAAATTTAAAGAGCAATCATCAAGATCATGGAAACCTAGAATATCACATAAAGTTTTCGGAATCGTGGAAACACTAGCACCCAAATCACACAAAGCAAAACACTCATGATCTTTAATTTTAATCTTTATAGTAGGTTCCCACTCATCATTAAGTTTTCTAGGTATAGAAACTTCCAAATTAAGTTTTTCATCAAAATATTGCATCAAGGCATCATTGAGATGTTTGGTAAAAGCTTTATTTTGACTATAAGCATGTGGAGAATTAACAACAGATTGCAACAAGGAAATACAACTTTCTAAAGAACAATTATCATAATCAAATTCCTTTAAATCTGAGATAGTGGGTTCAATACTATTTAAAGTTATGACACCTCCAATCCCACTTTTACCAAATTTAGCATCAAGATCTAAAAACTCTGAATTCTTGGGACGCCTTCTAAATAAAGTTGACTCATCTCTAGTCCCATTATTTTCAAGATTCATATTACAAAACAAAGATCTAATAGGGGACACATCAATAACTTTAAGATCTTCATCATTATTTTCATCTAACTTTTCTGGTTTGGCAGCCATCTTATTGACTAAGGTGGCTTGCTTATCAGAAATATGAGCTATAGCCTTCTCAAGCCGGATTATTTGAGAGTTCATGCCATAAAATTATTTATTCATATCATCAAGCTCCTTATTAATAAGACCCAAAAAAATCTCTTTGTTCTTTAACCTCTTTTCTGAAGAAATTATTATGCTCAAATTGCAAATTCATAAAGTTTCTAATATTTGACTCAATCTCTTCGAACCTCCTAAGAAGGAGGTCGGTACTCTTAGGCAAAGCCATGAGGACAAACAATCACACAAGCAAACAGAAAACGGCAAACGGAAAAGAGGGGAAGAAAACGGCAAGCGGAAAAGAGAGGAGATTGGGAAAGAGAGGGTGAATAAAACGGCAAAGGTGAAGTGGGGGAGAGGAAAACGAGAGGCAAATGGAAATAATGTAAATGCGAGGGAGATGAGTTTGTGATGGGTACTTGGTATGTCTTGACTTGAGTGAAGACCTCCCCGGTGACGGCGCCAGAAATCCTTCTTGCTACGTCTTGAGCTTGTGTTGGTTTTTCTTGAAGAGGAAAGGGTGATGGAGCACAGTAGCGTAAGTATTTCCCTCAGTTTTTGAAAACCAAGGTATCAATCCAGTAGGAGGCTTCTCAACAAGTCCCACGAACCTACACAAACAAACAAAGAACTCGCAAGCAACGCAATAAAGGGGTTGTCAATCCCTTCAGGCCACTTGCGAAAGTGAGATCTGATAGAGATAATATGATAAGATAAATATATTTTTGGTAATTTATAATATAGATGCAGAAAATAAAGATGCAAATAAAAGTAGATTGGAAGCAAATATGATAAGAGATAGACCGGGGGCCATAGGTTTCACTAGTGGCTTCTCTCGAGATCATAAGTATTACGGTGGGTGAACAAATTACTGTCGAGCAATTGATAGAAAAGCGAATAATTATGACATTATCTAGGCATGATCATGTATATAGGCATCACGTCCACAACAACTAAACCGACTCTTGCATGCATCTACTACTATTACTCCACACATCGACCACTATCCAGCATGCATCTAGAGTATTAAGTTCATAAGAACAGAGTAATGCATTAAGCAAGATGACATGATGTAGAGGGATAAACTCAAGCAATATGATATAAACCCCATCTTTTTATCCTCGATGGCAACAATACAATACCTGTCTTGCAACCCTTTCTGTCACTGGGTAAGAACACCGCAAGATTGAACCCAAAGCTAAGCATTTCTCTCATGGCAAGAAAGATCAATATAGTAGGCCAAACCAAACCGATAATTCGAAGAAACTTGCAAAGATAACTCAATCATATAAAAGAATTCAGAGAAGATTCAATTATTATCCATAGATAAACTTGATCATAAACCCACAATTCATCGTATCTTGACAAACACACCGCAATTAGAGATTACATCGAATAGATCTCCACAAGAGAGGGGGAGAACATTGTATTGAGATCCAAAAAGAGAGAAGAAGCCAACTAGCTAATAACTATGAACCCGAAGGTCTGTGGTAAACTACTCACAACTCATCAGAGGGGCTATCGTGTTGATGTAGAAGCCATCCGTGGTGGAATCCCCCTCTGGCAGAATGCTGGCGACGGCTCCAAGATGGGATCTCGCGGATACAGAAGGTTATGGTGGTGGAAATTGTGTTTCGATTGCTCCCTGGATGTTTTCGGGGTATGTAGGCTTATATAGGAGGAAGAAGTACGTCGGTAGCCGCCCGAGGGGCCCACGAGACAGGGGGGCGCGCCCTATAGGGGGGAGGGGGCGCCCTACCCTCTCATGGCCGCCTCGACTGCTTGTTGACTTGCACTCCAAGTTCTCTGGATCACGTTCGTTCCAAAAATCACGCTTCCGAAGGTTTTATTCCGTTTGGACTCCGTTTGATATTCCTTTCCTTCGAAATACTGAAATAGACAAAAAAACAACAATACGGGCTGGGCCTCCGGTTAGTAGGTTAGTCCCAAAAATGATGATAATGTATAAAATAAAGCACATAAACATCCAAAACAGGTAATATAATAGCATGGAACAATAAAAAATTATAGATACGTTGGAGACGTATCAGGCAGCGCCAATGGTGGGGCTTCCCCGGTCACACCCTCGAAACCGTCCTCGAGCACATCGCGGCTGGCAACACACCGCGCTTGGAGTACCCGGTGCCCCCTCCTTCTTTTGCTGCTACGACAGCTCCTTTACACCGCGGCGAATGGAGACAGCGTCCTCCTCGTCATCGGGCTCCCTTTCCTTTGGATCGTCGGTGCCCCGCCCTGTCAGGCCGAAGTCACAGGAGATGCCGCTCGGGCGGTGCACCCGTGGCGGCGCCCTCGTCATCAACGAGGGCGTACGTGGCCCCTCTTCTCCGTATTCCCGCCTCGTCAGGCCGAAGACCGAGCCGTGTCTCCTCGCTGTCAAGAAGGAGCACATGGGCACGGCCGCCGACGAGGAGACCGGCCTGAAATGGGCGCGGGACGACTACGTTCGACAGAAGATGGAGCACCAGCGTCGCGCCTTCGAGGAGATCATCGCCCGGCGCCGCGGCCGTGAGGAGGGCGGTGTCGTCTTCCTCGACGACAATGATGAGGAGGCGTCCGGGCCATCCAACCCCCCACGAATCGGCGACCAGGGTCAAGGGTGCAGCAAGGACGGCGACATCGGTGGCAGCTACGAAGACGACGACGACGACGACTACACCAACTTCTATAGGCCCCTCGGCATGTAAAGGCTCAAGGTGGCGCGGCGGGCGACGGCAGCGGTGTAGTAGTAGTAGCCGTTTTAAGTTTGTTTTTAGATTATGTTTTCAATATTTGCACAAATATCAATGGAACGCCTAAATTTCCTCCAAATTTGTGTCGGGTTTGGCTGAATTTTGGTCGAGTTTAGTTTTAAGGAAAAGGCGTCTGGGGCGACCATGGGGCGGTGGTTGGGAAACCGACCTTTTCCACGCCGATTTTTCCGCCGGCGCGCCCCAGGCAGCGCTATTTCAAACCCCTAAGAGCATCTCCAACAGGCACACAACATGTGGCGCGCTAAAAAGTAGTTTGCCGCGCGCCCATCGCCAGATTTGACGCGGCGCACAGCGCTGACTCCAGCAGCCACGCCAAAATACAGCGCACGCGCAGCTTTAGCAGCGCGCAAGTCCATATTTATTGCATTTTGGACAGAAATTAAATTTGACATAGACATTAAAAAACGATACAAATATATTTTACATAGTTCATAGCATAGACGATACAAATAGGTAAAACAAGTTCATATCATAGATAGATAAAATTGAACTACATAAAAATAAACTATGGTGCAGCTAGAATTACTCCGAGTCCTCATCATCATCCTCATCTTCGGAGGTGTTGTCCGAGGTATCGAGCCATATGTTCATCGTCTGACGTGAAGATGGACCTCCCACCTGCTTCAACGATACCGCATTGCGATATCACCAATGCCTTCCGCCGACGCCGGTTCGCCCGCTCCGCGCGGCGCCTTGCCGTCCTCTCCGCCCAGTAGGCGCGCTCGTTGGCGACGTCCTCCGGGTGGCGCCGGCGCCACTCCGCCATGGCTCGCTCGTCCTCCTCGGTGACGAGGAGGCGGCGCTGCAGCCGAACGTGGTTCACACGGTCCTGGTCCGTGATAAGACGAGGCGGAGGGGCGACGGCTGCACCTGTTCGCGCGTGTAGACGTCGTGGAAGTTCATCTGCGACGGAGGCCTCTCTAGGCGCCACGCCACTGCGTCGTACACGCGGGCGGCCTCGTGCGCGATCTGAAACGTGCCGAGGCCGAGCCGGACATTGCCGGACTGGATCTCGGCGGAGTACCAACCGTTGGGGCGCTGGCGGACGCTGCGGTAGCCCAAAGATCCCCGACGGCGCGGCGGCATGGTGGCGTGATGGTGGCGGGGCGTTGGAAGCGGCGATAAAGCGGTGGAAGAGGCGAGGAAAATGGCGCGTGGCAGTGTGGTGAAGCGTGTGGCGAGCGCCGCATTTTATAGGCGCGCGCGTTCACGCGCGCCAATCTACCGTGGAAGCTGTCGCTATCTCTCGCGCGCGTTCCCGCGCGCGCTACTTTCCCGGCACCGCTTGAGCGCGTGAAAACGTCCCGCGTGCGCTAAAAAACCAGTTTACCGCACACATGCGTCTTTTAGCGCGGCTGTTGGAGATGGTCTAATGGGCCGAAAAAGTGAAGATGCTCTAAGTATCAGCCTTTCAAGAAAGCCAGAACCACGAGCGATCTTCAGCCTCGACGACAGACGATGACCTAAGCCGGGCCCGAGAAGAGCAGCCGCGACGGCCATTGCAGGTCGCGGTGCGGCCGTGGCCGCGATCGCCTTGGTGTTCCTCGTATTCCTTGCTGCCTCCTCTGCAGCCGCCGCGTGCGTCGACGGCACAACAGAGCACGGTGTGCGGCGGGGGCTGACGCGGCGGACGGAGGTGGATGTGCGGGTGATGTTTCACGCGTGGCTGGTGCGGCACGGCCGCTCGTACAACGCGCTCGCCGAGTACGTCCGCGCGTTTCGCACGTTCCGGGACAACCTCGACTTCGTCGACGCCCACAGCGCTCGTGACGCGGAGCGCGGCCGGTTCCGCCTCGGGATGAATCGCTTCGCCGACGTCACCAACGCCGGGTTCCGCGCCGAGTACCTCGGCGCTGGCGGCGCTGGAAGGGGCCGCAACGCCGTCGGCGATAGCTACCGGTACCGCGCCGACGACGTGCTGCCGGAGTCCGTGGATTGAAGGGAGAAGGGCGTCGTCGCGCCTGTGAAGAACCAGTGCCAGTGCGGGAGCTGCTGGGTGCTCTCAACGGTCGCCGCGGTGGAGGGCGTCAACAAGATCGTCACCGGCGACCTCGTGAGGCTGTCGGAACAGGAGCTCGTAGACTGCTCGCGCAACACCCAGAACAGTGGGTGCAACGGCGGCATCATGGACGACGCCTGCGCCTTCATCGCCCAGAAAGGCGGCATCGACACCGAGGAGGACTACCCTTACACCGCCAAGGAGGGCAAATGCAACCTCGCCAAGAAGGCCCGCAAGGTCGTCTCCATCGATGGCTTTGAGGACGTGCCCGCAGACGACAAGGCGCCGCTGATGAAGGCCGTGGCGCACCAGCTGGTGAGCGTGGCCGCGTCGCCATCGAGGCCGGCGGGCGCGAGTTCCAGCTCTACGAGTCCAGGGTCTTCACGGGACGGTGCGGCACGGAGCTGGACCACGCCGCGCTCGCGCGGTGGGCTACAGGTCGGAGGCGGACGGTGGCAGTACTTAGAACTATGTTTTTAGAGGAAAGGGGATTTTCACTAATAATGAGAATAATTATATTTTCTCGCCAAAAAAATTGAGAATAGTTATATTGATATTTCACTGGTAGACCTCAGAATTGAAGAACAACATTCGCTAGTCGTCGAGCCCTCCACCACTCCTGTTGGAGGTGCAATTCTCTGTCGCTTTCGCCGATGGCTCGATCGGCTACCAACTACCCATGGTTACTGTGTCTGCACAGGCTGATGACCACGGATTGCATGTTCGTGTCCGTGGGCGTCGTTCCCCGTAACTCCACTACCTCACCCTCGTTTCGGACGGCCTTTCGCCCGGTTCCTCTGCCGGGTATAGATAGAGTTTGGCTCCGCTAGCCGTTCGCGTTGGGTAGGCCGGGTGCGATCTGAGTTACTGTTAGACTGTATAGCTTTTATATGCGTGTACGTATATTGTAACATTGTACACATTCATTATTATATACATGTGATAGACCATCCCTAGAGGATCGTGCCGGTTCCCCCAAACCTATTGTCTTACATGGTATAAGACTAGGTCAAATTCGCTTCCGCCCAAAACCCTACACCGACACCGCCGCCGCCGCTATGACGAGCGCCGCCGCCTCCGGCTCCACCACCGCCGGGTTCCTGCCGGCCTCTCTCGCGTCGCGGCCCTCCTTTCCCGGCCGCTGGATGCCACCGCGGTGCAATCCTCGATCGGGACCATGAGCGTTGGCTCCCTCTTCCCTACTCAACCTCTGGCCGCCTCATCGCGAGAGCACGCGCTGACGGTTCACACCATCGCCTAATCGCCCGCCTCTCTCGCCGCCGCCGTCCCGCCTCTTTCGCTGGTAAAGCCCGCGTCGGCCTGGATGGTTGGGCTTTCTGCCTCAGGCCCGGCGCCGGTGCACTCCGCTCCTGCGGCGTCCGTGCCCCTGGCCGCATCCACGCTGGTGCCATCTGCCTCCACGGCGTATCCGCCTCAGGCAGCCTACACCACGGGCTCGCTGCCGGGGCCGCCGTTTCACTTCGGCAATCTCATCAACATCAAGTTATCGTCGGACAACTACATCTTCTGGCGTGCGCAGGTCCTTCCGCTCCTTGGGAGAGAGGCCCCCTGGTTGGCTACGTCGACAGCTCCCTCCCCTGTCCCCCCACGCTGGTGGATAGTGTGCACGGCCCGGTCTATAATCCGTCACACCGTGTTTGGACAGGGCAGGATCAGGCGAACCTCTCCTCCATCCAGGGTTCGCGCACCCCGGCTGTTGCCGGACTCGTTGTCTTCGCCAAGACGTCTCATGAGGCATGGACCATCCTCGAGCGCTAGTTCGCGGCGCAGTCGCAGGCTCGTGTCTCCGCGCTTCGTCGTCAACTTGGCGAGTGTGAGAAGCTCGACTCCACGGCCACAGAGTTCTACAACAAGGTCAAGGCCTTGCTGACACGTTGGCCTCCATCGGATAGCCTCTCACCGACTCCGAGTTCAATTCCTTCATCGTCAACGGTCTTGACGAGGAGTATGATGCCTTGGTCGAAATCATCAATGAGCGGGGCAGCTGGACTCCCATGATGGCGCATGAGGTCTACTTCCATCTCCTCCTCACTGGGCAGCGAGTCGAGTCGCGCCGCTACAAGAGCAGCCACGGGCCTCTCTCCGCGAACGCCGTCACCAAGGGCGGCCGCAACCCCTCTTCGTCCAAAGCTCCTGCGGCACCGTCACCCTCGCCCGCCTCGGCCCCCCCTCCGTCCACAACTCTACCGGGGGCTGGTGGTCGGCGTGTGTGCCAACTTTGTGGCATTGAGGGGCACTGGGCCTCTAAGTGTCATAAACACTTCCAGAAGAGCTTCCTTGGCCTCGACAATGATGGCAAGGATACGCGTAATTTTGCACGTCAGGTTGCCATGGCCGACCGCCTGATGTCGACAAAGCAACAAGGGAACACTCAGTCCTACTCCATCGACCCACACTGGTACATGGATTCTGGAGCAACGGAGCATCTAACGAGTGAGATGGGGAAGCTTCATACTCGTGAACCCTATCATGGCTCCGACAAGATCCACACCGCAAATGGAGTAGGTATACACATCTCTCATATTGGTCAAGCACCTCTTCTCACTAGACATGCAAGAGTCTTCAGCTTCGCAATATTCTTAGAATTCTATCTGTGACATGTAATCTCCTTTCAGTTCCTAAACTCACTCGTGATAATAATCTTCTTTCTGAATTTCATCCTTTTGATCATTTTATTAAGGATCGGGGCACGAGGGACATTCTTCTTAGCGGGCGCCATTGCCAGGGTCTCTATCGTCTGGAGCATCTTGGTGTCGCTCGTGTTTTCAGTGGAGTTCGGGTATCTCCGTCACAGTGGTATGCTCGTCTTGGTCATCCAGCCATACCTATTGTTCGCCATGTTTTGCGTCGTCATGAGCTTCCTAGCATGTCTAGTAATAATGATGTAGCGGTGTGTGATGCTTGCCAGCAGTGGAAAAGTCATCGCCTTCCTTTTTCAGAGTCTAGTCGTGAGATGAAACATCCTTTAGAACTTGTATTTTCAGATGTATGGGGTCCTGCTCAGACTTCTGTCTGTGGTCACAATTATTATATCAGTTTCGTTGATGCTTATAGTCATTTTACGTGGCTTTATCTCATTAAGTGTAAATCTGATGTGTTTGGTATCTTTGTTCAGTTTCAAAAACATGTTAAACGCCTTCTCAAACATAAGATCGTTCATGTTCAGTCGGACTGGGAGTGAGTATCGCAACCTCAACTCCTTCTTTCAGTCGCTTGGGATTGCTCACCGTTTAGCATGTCCACATACACATTAGCAGAATCGTTCTGTTGAACGTAAGCATCGTCACATTGTTGAAACTGGTCTTACTCTTTTGGCCCATGCATCGGTTCCCTTATGGTTTTGGAGTGATGCCTTCACCACTGCATGCTTTCTTATCAACCGTACTCCCGCTCGTGTTCTAAACATGAAGACTCACATTGAACTTCTCCTTAATGAACAGCTTGATTACACTTTTTTCAAAGTTTTTGGATGTGCTTGCTGGCCGCATCTACGCCCATAGAACAAACGTAAGCTTGAGTTTCTGTCCAAAAAGTGTGTTTTCCTTGGCTATAGTCCTCTTCATAAAGGATATAAATGTCTTCATGTTTCCACTAATCGTGTCTATATATCTCGGGATGTTGTGTTTGATGAGAATGTCTTTCCCTTTGCCAAACTTCTCGTGTCCACCACTGAACCACCATCCCACTACTAGGGAAAACCATAGCAATAGCGCGGGTATTTAGCAGTAGCGCCTGTCATTCCACGCTACTGCTATACATGGCTAGCAGTAGCGCGCTTTAGGTAATAGTGTTGCTGCTAATATCTGCAGCGCTTTTTAGAAGTAAGTGCTACTTGTAAGGGAGCGCTACTGCTAACTTTGTTCCCCTCGCTACTGCTATTTTTATTAGTTTCTTTTTTATGCATATTTGTTTTGTATTTGAATAGGCTTTATACAATAATCTTTACCAATATCATACACATACAAATGTAATAATAGCATATACATACAAATAGTCTCATCAAATCATGTCATCATCATAAGTGGTCTCTCGTCATCATCTCGAAAATAGTGATACAAGTCTTGATTACTTGCAACTACATCGTCATCCATCTAAACAATGATATACGCGAGAAGAGCTACACTATGAGTGAGAGCGGAACTATGAAGTACATGAGTTCGTATCCCTCTCTTGCATTAGCGTGAACCTAAACTAACTACTGGCTGTCGCTCGAAAACCGGAAACTGGTACACCTGGGCCTGACACTCCGGCCACTCGTCGTATACTCCTGGCGTAGCACTTCTTCGCCATCGATGATCTATGCACCTGCATCGTCACATGAGTCGATGATATGCAACATATATAGTTGAGCAATAGAAAGAGACAGACTTGGCAAAAATAGAAGCAACATATCATAAGCATAAATAACAAAGTTCATCGTACCCAAAATGCCCTAACTAGAGTGATCTTCGCTAGTCGAGGAGGAGGACGGTTTAATTACATCACAAAAAAGTTTCGCCGTGCATAACTTAAAGTTTTGTCATACAGAAAGTATGGAACATTGTCATATATAGACAATCACTGCAACATGCTGTGCCATCCATCCATGTCAGGGAGAAAGTCCCTGAGCTTAGTGAAAGGCTTCATGTCGAGACGCTGAGAGGCTACGCGTGTTCGGACGTCTTCACGCGACATTTCGCCTTCTTCGTAGAACATCCCTGTTTTTTCGAGGACCTCCTTCATGATGATTTGGGCAATTTCGCGCTGGATGTGATAGAACTCAGCTCGAAGTCGATGATTCTCGATATCTCCTATGTGCTTTGCCCATTGCAGAATATGGGCATCGCCGGATTTAGGTAACATGCGAAGTTTCTGGTGATCCCGTCTGTACTCCAGCATGTGGTGTAGGATATAGAATCCATCATTAAGAGAATCACTCGGTTGCTGGATGCAGCAGAAGTCGGTCTTATGGCTGAAGGCGGGCCTGTCGTGCCTTGTCTTCTTGTCGTTGACCTCTCCACCCCCTTTGTCGTAGTAAAAGATAGCACTATCGAGAACAGACTTGATGTGAGTGTAATCCTTTTTGGTAATGTTCTTTGACGAGTCCAAGTAAAGAGCGTGGGAGTATCGGGGGTAGAGGATGATGAGGATGGTGTGCCCGCCGCTGCGCAAAATAAGTACACCTCAAATTAATTAGCCTCCATCGTGCAAATGAATGATTGAAATCGAAGGAAGGATATCCGTGCAGATGACTTACAGGGGATGATAATGCACGAGAATCGCCTCGTTGTCCTTATTGGCGAGCATGAAATTGACGAGGTACTCCCTCGCGAATTCACGGTGCTTTGCGCAGACTACCAAGAACCTCTCGTGCATGAAGTACGGGTCAGCGACACAGATAAAAGGTATCTACTCAACCCCGATGAGGTGGTTCATGTGCAAGGCGTAAAGGCGGACAAACATAAAATCCATCTTCTTCCAGTGATACATCTCGAAGATGTAATCGAATCGAAGGAAGAACTTGTCCGTGGGGAATGTGTCCACGTACGACAATTGCCGCGACACGTTAACCACGTAGAGTGGGTATCCTGGATTTTTCGAGGCGATGAGGCCTTTCTCTCTCCGCAGCACATCGTCATGAAGTCTCCTTACATCGCCGAATCTGGCCCCTATCGCTGCTTCAGGTAGGACTGGTTCACCGGCGATATGCCATTTTGCCGCACCGGGGCTATCTATACGGTCTTGAACCCAAGGCTGCTGAGGCGGCTGGATCATACAATCAACTTTTTTGCCTTTCCTCGGTCTCTTCCTAGACTTCTTTGGTACCGGAAGGTTGTCCATAATACGTTCAGACTCCAGAGGTGACAATTCAGGCACCGACTCATGATGCTCAAATCCTAAGTAGGCGCCAGTATTGAAATATTGTTGAGTGTCATCGTCATCCTCATCCTCAGCTATGGCGACATCACCAACGACTAATGGAGCCTCTTCCTCACCCCCTCCGCTATCACCCAGCACGACAACCAACGCTAATTGAGTAGGTGAGGTGTTGATGTTCATACCTAACTGCGTGCTCGTGGGTGTGCTCCCAGCCGCCTCCAGACGAAGCAGACTCTTCGGCCACAACAGGACCCACCCATTGCAACAATCACCAAGCTGCCGCGGGGTCTCGTCGTCATCCCCCACTAGTACCAGAGGAGCCAAATTCTCATGGCCCGGTTTGACACTGGCCACGGAAACCTTGAAGACGTCTGGGGGGATCGGCCGGCTGTGGAACAATGGTTCCTTCGGCTCCATTATCGTCGCCTTCCCCACGTTCGCCTTCTGGTCACCGATGGTGTACAGTAAGGTGCACGGGGTTTCGTCGTCCTGCAAAGAGAAGTCAGCGACATGAGACATACGAAAGGCAACGAAAACGGGAGATTATACATTTATTGAAGAGGGACGGTATGGCAGATACCGTGAGGGCGTCGAGCTCAGCCAAAGACGAAGCACCGCCGAGCACGTCCGATGCCAGAACCTGTGCCGGAGCAGGTGCGGGAGCAGGTGCAGGAGCCGGTGCGGGAGCCGATGCGGGAGCCGGTGCGGGAGCCGGTGCGGGAGCAGGTGCAGCTATAGGTGCTGGTGCAACGCTAGTCGAGGTGCTCCCCAAGAAGTCAACAAGGGAAAAGTCCGCTGCATTTTTTTCTGGATTTTGCCTGGTCCAATTGAAAATTGCTGGAACCAAGGTAGTAGACATATCTACAACCACCTGCTTTGCGACAGCTACCGCCGTTGCGACTGTCTCGGATGATTTCTTCTCAACCGCAATCTCAACCTTCTTGTCATTGTTTTCTTCAGTTAACCTCCGTCTTTCCTTTCTCTCCTCCGTGGTCTCACAATAGTACTTCTTCCACGTGGCGCCGTCTCCGACACCGTGCACGCGTCCATACGACGGTCGAGTCTCCACCGGGAGTTCGAACAATATGTTCAACGCCTAGTTGAATGGAGTGTCCGACTTGGGCCTCGCCAACGCCTCAGACGGCGAGTCGCTTTCGGGCGCAATACTGTGCTGCTCTCTCTGCAAAAGGCACAAGGATCGTTTACAAATATGACTAACGTGCAGTCGAATTGATCAGAAACTAAAATTACCAGCAGTCTCATGAACTCCTCGTGACCCCGTTCGTCTTGAAAACCTTCTTCACTGGGTCCCAATGGTGCCGGGCCCTGAGGATGTCACGCTCCTGCAGGACGGTGAACTCCGCCAAGGGGTTTGGGATGCCCAGACTCGCAGCTTTTGCGTCCTCCTTGGCCCATATGGACCTCTTCCCACCGTAACCACGGCTTCCGAGGTGGTGGCTCCCAATGTTACTCTGTTGAAACCCCTTCATGTACTTCGAATTTTTTTGGCAGCTTCGGCCTTGCAAGCCGCCTTGAATATTTGAAAGTGCTATGCCGTGATTGTCGGATTATCCTTTACAATCTCGGAGTAGGGTTCCTTTTTTATGACGATTCGATATTTCACCCTTGATTTCCAGGCGGCCACCGCGTCACTAAACTTGGTCATGGTGTGTTTGTTTATCTTTTTCATTGTCGGGTCCTTATCTGGATCTTGATAATCCTTTTCATTCCGGCCCGAGAACAAGAATATCTAGTGCAGCTTCTTTAGGAGGGAGGGCCTCATATTATCTATCTTAAGTTTCTCATCGTTGATGGTGGCGGTTGTCCGTATGATGCAGCCTACTTGATTGCCGTAGCACGCGCGCGCTTCCTCGGGCGCGGTTGCCTCAAAATTGCCGTCGTCCACCTTCGTGACCACCAGTCTAGTAGTCCTGAGTTTGTTAGGAAGCTGTTGCCTCTTTGCTTTAGGTTCTATACCGGCTCTGCTAGTCTCGGCACCGGTCTCAGTCTCAGCGCCAGTCTCGATGCCGGTCTCAGTCTCAGCGCCGGTCTCAGTCTCAGTGCCGGTCTCAATGTTATTCTCAATCTTCGATGTGACAGGTGGACCCACCAACATCAACTCTTGATCGTCGGCGTCCCTCGAAAATTCTTCTGCCGCCCGGTAGACGTTGTCGCAGTCACTAGAACCCTGTCCTTCATCGTTGCTAGCCATATTTCCTACGATTAAATCTAGTAATTAATTATAGACCTAATAAAATGAATAATGACATGCAGGAACGTTGACTCCTTCCTGGTGCGGCAAATCCCGGGCACTCGATATGTCGTAGTTTGTAGCACAAGTCATGCCGAAATTCATGAAAAATTTCGGCATGACTTTTGCTAAAAAGTGGACAAATCAAGAACCTGAAATTTGCCGGAACGGAAATGAATCAACATCCCAGCAAAACATAGGCCACTCGGCTTCATTCCCTGGAAACAACAAAGCCACTTGGGCACAATCGAACCACTTCAATGAAAAGATATAACATGACCACTTCAATGAAAAGATATAATCAACAATAAAAGTCTAGGAATGGATCATCTTTAAAATAAAACTTGCCTAATTCTTTTCCTTGAAAAATAGTGGTATTTTCAAAAATCAAAAACCTTTGCAAAATGACCTCACTAAACACTTCTCTTCCTATGACAGAACCCAAATTATGTTGATCTAGCTATTCCTCTCTCACAGACACACATTATTTTCTCTAATCCTTCTCTGCCTAGGACAAAACCTAATTAAATTGCAAAGGAACTCCATTTCTCTAACCCTTCTGACCTAATGCTCTAAAATAAAATTTTGCTCTAACCTAGCCAACCTACTTAACCTAGCTTGTTAATCTAATGAACCTAATTAACCTACCTATTTAACCTAGTTAGTTAACCTAGTTTAGCTAGATAATTAACCTAATTAAACTAGTTAACGTAGCTAGTTCTCTCTCAAAGCCCTAAATAAATTTTTGCACTAACCTAGATAATTAACCTAATTAAACTATTTAACCTAACTAGTTCTCTGTCAAAGCCCTAACTTAATTTTTGCACTAACCTAGATAAATAACCTAATTAAACTAGTTAACCTATAACTACTTCTCTTTTAAAGCCCTAACTAAAATTTTGCACTAACCTAGATAATTAACCTAATTAAACTAGTTAACCTAGGTTCTCTGTCCAGTGTTTGTGCTATATATGCATGAGAGAGACAGAGGAGGGGTGGGGGCTTACAGAGGATGACTCCGGTGGTGGCGAGGGAGGCAGGGGCATCTCCGGTGATGGCGAGGGAGGTAGTTGTGGCGAGGGAGGATCCGGTGGCGTTGACGGCGGCTCCGGTGGCGTTGATGAGGCCGCGCGGCTCCGTGGCGTTGGGGGCGGCTCCGATGGTGTCGACGGCGCACGGCTCTGGTGGCTCCGGGGGCGTCGACGTCGACAGGAGATGGCGGCGAAGTGGGGCGACGGCGAATCGGGGAGACGGCAGCGGGATGGGTCGAGGGATTTGGGAGAGAAGTGGTGGCCGGGGGGAAATGGTTTTTTGGTTAAGTCAAACTTAACGGTAGCGCGTTTCGCCAAACGCGCTATAGCTAAGGTAGCTATAGCGGTTTTAGCAAAACGCGCTACTGCTATAACTATGTAATTTCCTTCCATTTTCTTATTTCCTTTTCTGTTTCTACAGTGTGGGTCTAGGAAACGCGCTGCAGCTACATTAGCTATAGCGCCCCTTACGAACAGACGCTACTGCTATGCCTTTCTCTCGTTTTTCACTTTTTCATTATTTTGCTTTACATTTTATTTTTTTACTTTCTCCTTTTTCGATTTCTTTCATTTTCATTTACTTTTCTATTTGTTTTTTATTTTATTTTATTTCCATTAGCAGTAGCGCTTTTCGTAGGAAACATGCTACTACTTATGTCCTAGCGGTAGCGCGCTTCTTCCAAGCTCGCTACTGCTATGCGTAGCCTATCATTTTAGCAATGGGAATATTAGTAGTAGCGCTTTTACGACCGTGAGCGCTACTGCTAGAATTTTATCTGTAGCGCGGTTTTTTCTCACTCGCTACTGCTATCTAGCACTAGCGCTCTTTTTTGACCCGCGCTGCTACTAAATTTCTCTGTATAAGGTTTTCCCTAGTAGTGTCCATGCATTCATCCTCCATTGCCTCTGACCAATTTGATGATGTTGCATACTTTCCTATATTATTGCCTAACCATGGTGCAGCCACTGGACGTGGGGTTCGTTTGGAAATCTTGGAGACGCCATCGTCTCCCTCGTCGACTGCTGCTCATGATGAGCATACGACTCACGTGCATGGCCTCGGTCCGCGTGCCTATGCACGCCCGGCCGACTCCTCCGTGACGCCGTTACCGACTGGGCCGTCTTCGCCTCGCGCCCAGCCCACCGAGCCGGCTCACGTGCATGGCCTCGGTCCGCGTGCCTATGCATGCCAGACCGACTCTCCCGTGACGCCCACGGCAGCTGGGCCATCTTCGCTTCGGGGCTCGCCTGCTGTGGAGTCCGAGCTGGTCTCACCGTTGCGGTCCAGCTCTCTGGAGCCATCTTCCTCGCCTGGCCTGATGTCGCCCGACCCCTTGCCGGCATCGCCATCTCCGTCGCCGTCGCTGACTGGGCCATCTCCGATGCCGTCGCCCAGTCCCTCGCTGACGGGGCCGTCTTCACTGTCATCACTCAGTCCCGTGTCGGCTGTGCCCTCTTCGACTACGCCT
The DNA here is from genome assembly GCF_018294505.1 of Triticum aestivum. NCBI lineage: Eukaryota > Viridiplantae > Streptophyta > Magnoliopsida > Poales > Poaceae > Triticum > Triticum aestivum. The sequence continues at coordinate 679,250,193 of NC_057803.1, forward strand.
TCCACCTTGATGGCTCCTGCAGTTCCTCAACGACCACATACACGCAGCCACAGTGGCATTTTTTTAACCCAAGCAACATCATGATGGCACAACTTCTTGGCTTGCTGCGTGTCTGACTGCTGCTCGTGCGGATCCGTCCTCTGAGCCACATACGTATCAAGCTGCTATGAGCATACCGCATCTCTGAGCCCCCTTTCAATGACTTGAGCTTTGCATTGAAACACTCTGCCAAGTTACTGGTCACATAGTCTACTTTGCAAATTTCATCGAATTTGCTTCTTGACCACAACTTTCCATGATGTGCATCTAAGTACTCCTTCACCATAGTATTGTGAGCATACAACACTCTCAAATAGGAGTGTACCTATAAGGTTGCGCAACTGCTGCAGAAACCAGACCCAACTTTCCTCTCTACCTCCACCACACCAAATGCATCTGGGAATTGCCAATTGTGTCCATCAATTGCAGAACCTACCACTAGTTGTCCTCTCCACCTTCCATTCAAAGCAGTTATATCAACAGCCAAATAGGACCTGCAACCATCAAGAAACCCCTGCCAACAAGCATTGAAACAAACAAAAGCCCTCCTAAGCACTCCTTCTGAAATGACTTCCCTTTTATTTTGTATGTAACTGTATTCTTGTCAATCTCTACAACACTCCCTAGACTAACAACTTCCACTTCAGATTTAAATGTGTAGAGCAACTGAAAGCTCTCATTCCAAGGACCATTAATCCTGTCAATAGCCATTTCCTTAGCACAGAAAATCCTCATGTAAGGTATACCAATCTTGTACTTCCAAAATAGCTTCCCATAGAGTGTTGTTGGACCAAGTGTTGGTGTTTATCTCAACCAATCCGAAATTGCATATGCCACCCACCTAGTCTTTGCTAGCTTTGTTTTAGCCTTCCCTCCTCCCCCTCCAGGTGGACAACTATGTTGGTGTGGCTTATTTTTATCTGAAATGAAATGGGACCCAAACAAAATATTGTTAGAACACATTACACAATGATTTAAAAATAAAATGAATCAGTATAAACTGAAATACACAAACTTGAATAAACTTGCTCCTCAACATATTTGATGCATGCAACCTCCATCTACACCTATCATATGGGCAATGAATAGTGAACCTTGTTGGCTCACTCCTATCAACCACATATGTATTTTCAGTGAGAATGCAATGTGTAGTCACTGCATTATGACAGTCCACCATCGACTGGAATATGGTGCCGACAGCTAGCTGATGATCTTCCCTGTTCCACTCAATTGTTGGCATGTCCTCACCATCATATTCATCTAAAACTAGGTTGTCGATTTTCTCATGCCTATTTTCATCGTCAGTGTCATCAAATCTAGAACGGTTGATTTGTTGCTCATGACATTCATCTTCCATTGCTTGTTTTCTGACAATATCTACAAGATCAGGGAACATATTCTCATCCTCATCATCATTTCGAGGCATCTCTTCGTCAGGCTCTGCATCTTGTTATACATCGGCTCTAGCAGCGACAGGAGAAGCGGCACAAGAAGCGGCAGCTGACATATTGTGACTTTCAGAACCACTAGCTTTGCTTGGTTTTGACCTACTAGCTTTGCTTGGTTTTGACCTACAAGGAGTGCCGGGGCGCTCGCTATTAGCAGAGACAGAAGATTTCTGAACATCCTTCCCCTTGTCATGTTCATTGCGTGGCTGAAGCACCTCGATAAGGATTTTGCCGAAGCGCCTTTCAACATTCAAAGTAAAGAGCAATCCAAGATGCTCATCACAAGTTAGTGGGAGATACTTTTGCTCGGTACTGCTGAAAAATTTCAGTTCAACATCATCAGCAGAGCTCCACCCAGATGAAGAAATTTTTAGCGCCGCAAACAAATCTTTGAACGACATACTTGTTTCTACCACCTTTGGATAGAAAAATCCAGTAATCATATGCAGTTTTCTACTGCGCAGCACACTAACTTCTATCCTAACCGCCAGCCGGAAAGCAAGCACATGATCAATCCTATTCGATTCAAATAAGGAAAAGTTACAGTCAGGACGGGAACAATTCAGCAAAATTTGATTGATTCACGGGACTAGCTGTCAAATAGGGCCGAATGCATGAATCAACAAATATGTTATAGGGGAAACAACGCTTACCCAGGTGTAATCTATGAATTATCCGCCGTCGATTCGACCCAATCCTCTCCACGCTGGATGGGCTTGAGAACCTGCTCCCCTGATATTGCTGCTTAATCCTGAGGGGGGTGTGGGGGTAGATCCGGCGGAGGGCACGACGGCGGCGGAGGCGAAATGGGGTTAGTGGTTGGAGGGCATGACGGCGGCGGAGGTTGCACGACGGTGGCGGAGGGGGCAGAGCGGTGTGGTGTTGTCGTTGCGAGGTTCAGACAAGGGGATCCCTCAGACAAGCTCATATTTTTTTTATTTGCTTAGACAAGCTCATCGGACGTGTCTCAGTGTGACCCCATTCGTCAGAGTTAACGGTCAATGGTTTGACCCGACGACATCGTTCGTTGTGACCATTTATGAGGGTTTCAGACAAGGGAGTGGGGAAAGGTGAGCAAAAGTTAAGAGCGGGGGGATGAATTAGTAGAGTTAAGGAACCAGGGGCACAGATGTAAAAGTCCCTATATTTTATTATTTGCTTTATGGTCAAAGTTTTACATTAGATATGAAGAGGCCTAAGAAAACCTAACGGGGGGGGGGGGTACTTTTGACTGTTGATAATGTATAGATGCTAATTTCCGGTGAAATTTTTATGTGTGTATCCATGGAGAAACTGGTCATTGGTGCTGACATGTATTCTCGGCGGTGTGCAAACTTTTGCCATCAGAATAATAATGACAAGGGACAAAACTGCCTGGAAAACTAAATGGAACGTCCAATTACTAACCATCATCTATTCGGTAAATACAAAATATATTGATCTTAGGGCTTTTGTTCAAGATTGTGAGAATTAACAAAAATGCTAAAGTGAAATGGCCAGAAATGGATCTTATTGTCAACCCTCGTTGTACCTCGAGGTATTCAATCATGTATTTACACTTTGTTCCACTAACTTCTTCTGTATTGTTCTGGAATTAGGTATAATATGTGTGTAGGACTAAGACACACGTCCATTAGTTCATACACATTGTCACACGCATTGTTAAAGCTTCGTTAGGGCGGGGGCGGGGGGGGGAGGCAAATGCCCCCCTCCCTTTGATCTATATTTGAAATGTTAGACCATTTTTCATTCAGTTTATTATTATTTCTGCTATAAGTAACTTGAGCAGATGGCAAATATACCAATGGCCTTGTATTACTATCGGCTATGGGACACTGCAACCTCATATATAGTCATTTTCTCATGTTTAACCCCACTAGTCACATTTGTCCTTCCGATATTGATTGGGTAAATAGTCTTTCCTCTTAACGTAAAATACTAGAATTGGGAGAACAAAGTACAAGTATATTTTCTAAACCTAGTAAAGTCATGCTTGATGTGAGCTAAAATTATATCACCTTAAACATGTAGAAACAAATAATACCATCTTGAACATTCTGAACGGCATACAAGTCGATGTTCAAGGCGACGTGTATGCGGTTGGAGCGGGTACCCAGGAAGGTTTTTTACCAAACATGGGTGGCAACATAATCTCCGGATCTATCCACCTCCTTCGTCAACATAGGCATAGTTTTGGTCTTATATAGCTTTACTTTTGCCAACTTGTCGTTTTATACATACTTTGTCAGATGGTTCTTTTTGTGACTGTGTGCTTATTAGTTATGCAGAAGCCGGGTGTCGCTCATCATGATTTTTATTTGCTTAATGCTAGATTTTTAAGATAATAAAAGCGTCTTTCACTGAAAAATCTTAAAACATTCTAAATATATATGCGCTGAAGTTAGTGAACCTCAGATTGTTTTCATTTGTTCAAATTTGATTTGTTTCAATACAATTTTTTAGATTTAAGAACATAGACGTTGTATAGATTTATTGTGACATATGATATGGAGGTATGAAATGCAATGCAAGGAGTACTTACACGTACTTGTTCAACGCTCCAAATGTGGACTTTGCCTGTAAAACCTGGTAGGCGCCAACGACGTTGTTACTTACGGTGATCTTTTGCTCCTTTAAGTAACTCTATATCCAGTACTAGTATGAGTTTTTCACTAAATCTCATGTTCCAGTATCATAGTAATTATAGTATGAAATATAATTTTTTTTAATTATGAATATAAAATTATAATAATGTAAATATTATTGTCTTTGGGGCATATTTCCAACATAAATGTATGCGGCTAGTTTTGGATGGTGGCCTTCAGCATTAGTGTTCATGGGCTTCCCCTCTATCCACGGAAAGACGACCGGAGCAAATTTGCAGGTCAACGTTGGAGACGTCATTCGCTCCAGGGCTGCAGAATATCAAACGTTAGGTCATATTTAGGTCCAAATAGTTTGCATTATTTATTCCTAACACATGATGTATGTCATGTCCTACTCCCCCGTTAAACTCCACATATTTTGTCAAGAGCATCTATTCATCCATCCATGCGTGTCAAGTCTATGTGCTGCATGGTTAAGGCTGGTCGTAATGGTAGTATTATAGCTAGTATCATGTATGCCAACTAGGCAATTTTGATGAGGTGTCATAGCATTAAATGAAGAAAGAGAGGGTCTAGTATCATATCATGATACCGTATCGTATTAAATGCTATGCTACTTTGTGTCATGCATGACAATAAATAGAGTACTACATGATACTAATATATGATACTATGCATTAGGAAGGTAGTATCATACACTAGTATCATATGCATGATATGAGTATATGATACTCCCATTACAACCAGCCTAAATGGAGAATGGTGAATGATTATGCAGTGAAGATTTTTGCGTGTGTGTGTGTGAGCGCGACCCAGGAAGTCTCTAATTATGAACCCCTTTTAATGCCTTTGGTTTAGTTTATCAAATAATTGCTTTATTTGTTCTAAGTATTACCAAAATCAGACAAGGTTAGAGCGAAATCGAAACTAAGTGAAAAAAATATAGTCGGAGGTCCATTGGCGGTTGTTGAGCAAGGCTACTTTCTGAAATCGGATTTGCTATAAGATGTGAAATAGCTTCCTCACATCTAAGTTCCCAACCATTGAATTTGTTTTGTCTGACCCACAAAAAAATGTTTTTTTCTGATCACATGATTTGTTCATGTTCGAGGGTGCGCTCTAGCAGCCTGCTACGTTGCAACGTGACAGGGTGGGCTGGCCCATGTATGTGCCGTCTTGGACTGGCTTTGCCTCTCTGTGTTCATTCTTTTTTGTCTATTGTTGAACTGTTTTGAGGGAACTCTTTTCTTAGGGTTTTTAGGGAACTCCTATGTGCCGCTCGCTGCGGCAAATTGCCGAGTAAACGCACATGCAACTCCAACTTGGTCGGCCCATTTGCGCAACACGGTGAAAATCACAAAAAATAAGTCACAGGGTGGCTGGCCCATGTTTGTGCTGGCGTGAGCGGACACACATGCAACTTCAACAGGGCTGGCCCATTTGTGCAACACAGTGAAAGTCGTAAAAAACAAGTGATCGAGGGAGGGATCGAACAAGGGACCTCTTGTTGTTTTCACGAGTGGCAAGCCAACAGGATAAACGTGCTTTGTTGGTTTAAGATGGCACGCGAATATAATGGCAATGTCAGATTCGAACATTTTTTCAAATTCCAAACTCGAACAATATTTTGAAAAACGTGATTGTCAACCCTCGCTGTACCTCCAGGTATTCAATCATGTATTTACACTTTGTTCCACTAACTTCTTGTGTATTGTTCTGAAATTAGGTATAGTATGCGTGTAGGACTAAGACACGCGTCCATTAGTTACAGCTCAGTGCTTTCTTCTGGTCATACATATTGTCACACGCATTGTTAAAGCTTCATTAGGGGGGGGGGCAAATGCCCCCCTCGCTTTGATCTATATTTGAAATGTTAGACCATTTTTCATTCAGTTTATTATTATTTATGCTATAAGTAACTTGAGCAGATGGCAAATCTACCAATGGCCTTGTATTACTATCGGCTATGGGACACTGCAACCTCATATATAGTCATTTTCTCGTGTTTAACCCCACTAGTCACATCTGATACTGATTGGGTAAATAGTCTTTCCTCTTAACGTAAAATACTAGAATTGGGAGAACAAAGTACAAGTATATTTTCTAAATCTAGTAAAGTCATGCTTAATGTGAGCTAAAATTATATCACCTTAAACATGTAGAAAGAAATAATACCATCTTAAACATTCTGAACGGCGTACAAGTCAATGTTCAAGGCGACGTGTATGCAGTTGGACCTGGTACCCAGGAAGGTTTTTTACCAAACATGGGTGGCAGCATAATCTCCGTATCTATCCACCTCCTTCATCAACATAGGCATAGTTTTGGTCTTATATAGCTTTAGTTTTGCCAACTTGTCGTTTTATACATACTTTGTCAGATGGTTCTTTTTGTGACTGTGTGCTTATTAGTTATGCAGAAGCCGGGTGTCGCTCATCATGATTTGTATTTGCTTAATGCTAGATTTTAAGATAATAAAAGCGTCTTTTATTGAAAAATCTTAAAACATTCTAAATATATATGCGCTGAAGTTAGTGAACCTCAGGTTGTTTTCATTTGTTCAAATTTGATTTGTTTCAATATAATTTTTTAGACTTAAGAACATAGACGTTGTATAGATTTATTGCGACATATGATATGGAAGTATGAAATGCAATGCAAGGAGTACTTGCACGTACTTGTTCAACGCTCCAAATGTCGACTTTGCCTGTAAAACCTGGTAGGCGCCAACGAAGTTGTTACTTACGGTGATCTTTTGCTCCTTTAAGTAACTCTATATCCAGTACTAGTATGAGTTATTCACTAAATCTCATGTTCCAGTATCATAGTAATCATAGTATGAAATATAATTTTTTTAATTATGAATATGAAATTATAATAATATAAATATTATTGTCTTTGGGGCATATTTCCAACAGAAATGTATGCGGCTAGTTTTGGATGGTGGCCTTCAGCATTAGTGTTCGTGAGCTTCCCCTCTATCCACGGAAAGACGACCGGAGCAAATTTGCAGGTCAACGTTGGAGACGTCATTCGCTTCAGGGCTGCAGAATATCAAACATTAGGTCATATTTAGATCCAAATAATTTGCATTATTTATTCCTAACACATGATGTATGTCATGTCCTACTCCCCCCTTAAACTCCACATCTTTTGTCAAGAGCATCTATTCATCCATCCATGCATGTCAAGTCCATGTGCTGCCCGGTTAAATGGAATATGGTGAATGATTATGCAGTGAAAGTTTTTGCATGTGTGTGTGCGCGCGCGCCCAGGAAGTCTCTAATTATGAACCCCTTTTAATGCCTTTTGTTTAGTTTATCAAATAATTGCTTTATTTGTTCTAAGTATTACCAAAATCAGACAAGGTTAGAGCGAAATCGAAACGAAGTGAAACAAATATAGTCGGAGGTCCATTGGCGGTTGTTGAGCAAGGCTACTTTCTGAAATCGGATTTGCTATAAGATGTGAAATAGCTTCCTCACATCTAAGTTCCCAACCGTTGAATTTGTTTTGTCTGACCCACAAAAAAATGTTTTTTTTCTGATCTCATGATTTGTTCATGTTCGAGGGTGCGTTCTAGCAGCCTGCTACGTTGCAACGTGACAGGGTGGGCTGGCCCATGTATGTGCCGTCTTGGACTGGCTTTGCCTCTCTGTGTTCATTCTTTTTTGTCTATTGTTAAACTGTTTTGAGGGAACTCTTTTCTTAGGGTTTTTAGGGAACTCCTATGTGCCGCTCGCTGCGGCAAATTGCCGAGTAAACGCACATGCAACTCCAACTTGGTCGGCTCATTTGCGCAACACGGTGAAAATCACAAAAAATAAGTCACAGGGTGGGCTGGCCCATGTTTGTGCCGGCATGAGCAGACGCACATGCAACTTCAACAGGGCTGGCCCATTTGTGCAACACAGTGAAAGTCGTAAAAAATAAGTGATCGAGGGAGGGATCGAACAAGGGACCTCTTGTTGTTTTCATGAGTGGCAAGCCAACAGGATAAACGTGCTTTGTTGGTTTAAGATGGCACGCGAATATAATGGCAATGTCAGATTCGAACATTTTCTCAAATTCCAAACTCGAACAATATTTCGAAAAACGTGATTGTCAACCCTCGCTGTACCTCGAGGTATTCAATCATGTATTTACACTTTGTTCCACTAACTTCTTGTGTATTTTTCTGAAATTAGGTATAGTATGCGTGTAGGACTAAGACACGCGTCCATTAGTTACAGCTCAGTGCTTTCTTCTGGTCATACACATTGTCACACGCATTGTTAAAGCTTCATTAG
>NC_057803.1:679258695-679261121 GCF_018294505.1 Triticum aestivum
CTTTGATCTATATTTGAAATGTTAGACCATTTTTCATTCAGTTTATTATTATTTCTGCTATAAGTAACTTGAGCAGATGGCAAATCTACCAATGGCCTTGTATTACTATCGGCTATGGGACACTCCAACCTCATATATAGTCATTTCTCGTGTTTAACCCCACTAGTCACATGTGTCCTTCCGATACTGATTGGGTAAATAGTCTTTCCTCTTAACGTAAAATACTAGAATTGGGAGAACAAAGTACAAGTATATTTTCTAAATCTAGTAGAGTCATGTTTGATGTGAGCTAAAATTATATCACCTTAAACATGTAGAAAGAAATAATACCATCCTAAACATTCTGAACGGCGTACAAGTCAATGTTCAAGGCGACGTGTATGCGGTTGGAGCAGGTACCCAGGAAGGTTTTTTACCAAACATGGGTGGCAGCATAATCTCCGTATCTATCCACCTCCTTCATCAACATAGGCATAGTTTTGGTCTTATATAGCTTTACTTTTGCCAACTTGTCGTTTTATACATACATTGTCAGATGGTTCTTTTTATGACTGTGTGCTTATTAGTTATGCAGAAGCCGGGTGTCGCTCATCATGATTTGTATTTGCTTAATGCTAGATTTTAAAATAATAAAAGCGTCTTTTATTGAAAATCTTAAAACATTCTAAATATATATGCGCTGAAGTTAGTGAACCTCAGATTGTTTTCATTTGTTCAAATTTGATTTCTTTCAATACAATTTTTTAGATTTAAGAACATAGACGTTGTATAGATTTATTGCGACATATGATATGGAAGTATGAAATGCAATGCAAGGAGTACTTGCACGTACTTGTTCAACGCTCCAAATGTGGACTTTGCCTGTAAAACCTGGTAGGTGCCAACGACGTTGTTACTTACGGTGATCTTTTGCTCCTTTAAGTAACTCTATATCCAGTACTAGTATGAGTTTTTCACTAAATCTCATGTTCCAGTATCATAGTAATTATAGTATGAAATATAATTTTTTTGATTATGAATATGAAATTATAATAATATAAATATTATTGTCTTTGGGGCATATTTCCAACAGAAATGTATGCGGCTAGTTTTGGATGGTGGCCTTTAGCATTAGTGTTCGTGGGGGCTTCCCCTCTATCCACGGAAAGACGACCGGAGCAAATTTGCAGGTCAACGTTGGAGACGTCATTCGCTCCAGGGCTGCAGAATATCAAACGTTGGGTCATATTTAGGTCCAAATAATTTGCATTATTTATTCCTAACACATGATGTATGTCATGTCCTACTCCCCCCTTAAACTCCACATCTTTTGTCAAGAGCATCTATTCATCCATCCATGCATGTCAAGTCCATGTGCTGCCCGGTTAAATGGAATATGGTGAATGATTATGCAGTGAAGGTTTTTGCATGTGTGTGTGCGCGCGCGCCCAGGAAGTCTCTAATTACGAACCCCTTTTAATGCCTTTTGTTTAGTTTATCAAATAATTGCTTTATTCGTTCTAAGTATTACCAAAATCAGACAAGGTTAGAGCGAAATCAAAACTAAGTGAAAAAATATAGTCGGAGGTCCATTGGCGGTTGTCGAGCAAAGCTACTTTCTGAAATCGGATTTGCTATAAGATATGAAATAGCTTCCTCACATCTAAGTTCCCAACCATTGAATTTGTTTTTTCTGACCCACAAAAAAATGTTTTTTTTATCTCATGATTTGTTCATGTTCGAGGGTGCGCTCTAGCAGCCTGCTACGTTGCAAAGTGACAGGGTGGGCTGGCCCATGTATGTGCCGGCTTGGACTGGCTTTGCCTCTCTGTGTTCATTCTTTTTTGTCTATTGTTGAACAGTTTTGAGGGAACTCTTTTCTTAGGGTTTTTAGGGAACTCCTATGTGCCGCTCGCTGCGGCAAATTGCCGAGTAAACGCACACGCAACTCCAACTTGGTCGGCCCATTTGCGCAACATGGTGAAAATCACAAAAAACAAGTCACAGGGTGGGCTGGCCCATGTTTGTGCCGGCGTGAGCGGACGCACATGCAACTTCAACAGGGCTGGCCCATTTGTGCAACACAGTGAAAGTCATAAAAAATAAGTGATCGCGGGAGGGATCGAACAAGGGACCTCTTGTTGTTTTCACGAGTGGCAAGCCAACAGGATAAACGTGCTTTGTTGGTTTAAGATGGCACGCGAATATAATGGCAATGTCAGATTCGAACATTTTTTCAAATTCCAAACTCGAACAATATTTTGAAAAACGTGATTGTCAACCCTCGCTGTACCTCGAGGTATTCAATCATGTATTTACACTTTGTTCCACTAACTTCTTGTGTATTGTTCTGAAATTAGTTATAGTATGCGTGTAGGACTAAGACACGCGTCACTTAGTTACAGCTCAGTGCTTTCTTCTGGTCATACACATTGTCACACGCATTG
>NC_057803.1:679261131-679261561 GCF_018294505.1 Triticum aestivum
AACTGTTTTGAGGGAACTCTTTTCTTAGGGTTTTTAGGGAACTCCTATGTGCCGCTCGCTGCGGCAAATTGCCGAGTAAACGCACATGCAACTCCAACTTGGTCGGCTCATTTGCGCAACACGGTGAAAATCACAAAAAATAAGTCACAGGGTGGGCTGGCCCATGTTTGTGCCGGCATGAGCAGACGCACATGCAACTTCAACAGGGCTGGCCCATTTGTGCAACACAGTGAAAGTCGTAAAAAATAAGTGATCGAGGGAGGGATCGAACAAGGGACCTCTTGTTGTTTTCATGAGTGGCAAGCCAACAGGATAAACGTGCTTTGTTGGTTTAAGATGGCACGCGAATATAATGGCAATGTCAGATTCGAACATTTTCTCAAATTCCAAACTCGAACAATATTTCGAAAAACGTGATTGTCAACCCTCG
>NC_057803.1:679261571-679263982 GCF_018294505.1 Triticum aestivum
CTCGCTTTGATCTATATTTGAAATGTTAGACCATTTTTCATTCAGTTTATTATTATTTCTGCTATAAGTAACTTGAGCAGATGGCAAATCTACCAATGGCCTTGTATTACTATCGGCTATGGGACACTGCAACCTCATATATAGTCATTTTCTCGTGTTTAACCCCACTAGTCACATTTGTCCTTCCGATACTGATTGGGTAAATAGTCTTTCCTCTTAACGTAAAATACTAGAATTGGAAAAACAAAGTACAAGTATATTTTCTAAATCTAGTAAAGTCATGCTTGATGTGAATTAAAATTATATCACCTTAAACATGTAGAAAGAAATAATACCATCTTAATTCTGAACGGCGTACAAGTCAATGTTCAAGGCGACGTGTATGCGGTTGGAGCGGGTACCCAGGAAGGTTTTTTACCAAACATGGGTGGCAGCATAATCTTCGGATCTATCCACCTCCTTCATCAACATAGGCATAGTTTTGGTCTTATATAGCTTTAGTTTTGCCAACTTGTCGTTTTATACATACTTTGTCAGATGGTTCTTTTTGTGACTGTGTGCTTATTAGTTATGCAGAAGCCGGGTGTCGCTCATCATGATTTGTATTTGCTTAATGCTAGATTTTAAGATAATAAAAGCGTCTTTTATTGAAAAATCTTAAAACATTCTAAATATATATGCGCTGAAGTTAGTGAACCTCAGGTTGTTTTCATTTGTTCAAATTTGATTTGTTTCAATATAATTTTTTAGATTTAAGAACATAGACATTGTATAGATTTATTGCGACATATGATATGGAAGTATGGAATGCAATGCAAGGAGTACTTGCACGTACTTGTTCAACGCTCCAAATGTGGACTTTGCCTGTAAAACCTGGTAGGCGCCAACGACGTTGTTACTTACGGTGATCTTTTGCTCCTTTAAGTAACTCTATATCCAGTACTAGTATGAGTTATTCACTAAATCTCATGTTCCAGTATCATAGTAATTATAGTATGAAATATAATTTTTTTAATTATGAATATGAAATTATAATAATATAAATATTATTGTCTTTGGGGCATATTTCCAACAGAAATGTATGCGGCTAGTTTTGGATGGTGGCCTTGACCATTAGTGTTCGTGAGCTTCCCCTCTATCCACGGAAAGACGACCGGAGCAAATTTGCAGGTCAATGTTGGAGACGTCATTCGCTTCAGGGCTGCAGAATATCAAACACTAGGTCATATTTAGATCCAAATAATTTGCATTATTTATTCCTAACACATGATGTATGTCATGTCCTACTCCCCCCTTAAACTCCACATCTTTTGTCAAGAGCATCTATTCATCCATCCATGCATGTCAAGTCCATGTGCTGCCCGGTTAAATGGAATATGGTGAATGATTATGCAGTGAAAGTTTTTGCATGTGTGTGTGCGCGCGCGCCCAGGAAGTCTCTAATTATGAACCCCTTTTAATGCCTTTTGTTTAGTTTATCAAATAATTGCTTTATTTGTTCTAAGTATTACCAAAATCAGACAAGGTTAGAGCGAAATCGAAACGAAGTGAAACAAATATAGTCGGAGGTCCATTGGCGGTTGTTGAGCAAGGCTACTTTCTGAAATCGGATTTGCTATAAGATGTGAAATAGCTTCCTCACATCTAAGTTCCCAACCGTTGAATTTGTTTTGTCTGACCCACAAAAAAATGTTTTTTTTCTGATCTCATGATTTGTTCATGTTCGAGGGTGCGCTCTAGCAGCCTGCTACGTTGCAACGTGACAGGGTGGGCTGGCCCATGTATGTGCCGGCTTGGACTGGCTTTGCCTCTCTGTGTTCATTCTTTTTTGTCTATTGTTGAACTGTTTTGAGGGAACTCTTTTCTTAGGGTTTTTAGGGAACTCCTATGTGCCGCTCGCTGCGGCAAATTGCCGAGTAAACGCACATGCAACTCCAACTTGGTCGGCTCATTTGCGCAACACGGTGAAAATCACAAAAAATAAGTCACAGGGTGGGCTGGCCCATGTTTGTGCCGGCATGAGCAGACGCACATGCAACTTCAACAGGGCTGGCCCATTTGTGCAACACAGTGAAAGTCGTAAAAAATAAGTGATCGAGGGAGGGATCGAACAAGGGACCTCTTGTTGTTTTCATGAGTGGCAAGCCAACAGGATAAACGTGCTTTGTTGGTTTAAGATGGCACGCGAATATAATGGCAATGTCAGATTCGAACATTTTCTCAAATTCCAAACTCGAACAATATTTCGAAAAACGTGATTGTCAACCCTCGTTGTACCTCGAGGTATTCAATCATGTATTTACACTTTGTTCCACTAACTTCTTGTGTATTTTTCTGAAATTAGGTATAGTATGCGTGTAGGACTAAGACACGCGTCTATTAGTTACAGCTCAGTGCTTTCTTCTGGTCAT
>NC_057803.1:679264151-679274452 GCF_018294505.1 Triticum aestivum
GGGGGGGGGTGCAAATGCCCCCCTCGCTTTGATCTATATTTGAAATGTTAGACCATTTTTCATTCAGTTTATTATTATTTCTGCTATAAGTAACTTGAGCAGATGGCAAATCTACCAATGGCCTTGTATTACTATCGGCTATGGGATACTGCAACCTGATATATAGTCATTTTCTCGTGTTTAACCCCACTAGTCACATGTGTCCTTCCGATACTGATTGGGTAAATAGTCTTTCCTCTTAACGTAAAATACTAGAATTGAGAGAACAAAGTACAAGTATATTTTCTAAATCTAGTAGAGACATGCTTGATGTGAGCTAAAATTATATCACCTTAAACATGTAGAAAGAAATAATACCATCTTAAACATTCTGAACGGCGTACAAGTCAATGTTCAAGGCGACGTGTATGCGGTTGGAGCGGGTACCCAGGAAGGTTTTTTACCAAACATGGGTGGCAGCATAATCTCCGTACCTATCCACCTCCTTCATCAACATAGGCATAGTTTTGGTCTTATATAGCTTTACTTTTGCCAACTTGTCGTTTTATACATACATTGTCAGATGGTTCTTTTTATGACTGTGTGCTTATTAGTTATGCAGAAGCCGGGTGTCGCTCATCATGATTTGTATTTGCTTAATGCTAGATTTTAAAATAATAAAAGTGTCTTTTATTGAAAATCTTAAAACATTCTAAATATATATGCGCTGAAGTTAGTGAACCTCAGATTGTTTTCATTTGTTCAAATTTGATTTGTTTCAATACAATTTTTTAGATTTAAGAACATAGACAGTGTATAAATTTATTGCGACATATGATATGGAAGTATGAAATGCAATGCAAGGAGTGCTTGCACGTACTTGTTCAACGCTCCAAATGTGGACTTTGCCTGTAAAACCTGGTAGGCGCCAACAACGTTATTACTTACGGTGATCTTTTGCTCCTTTAAGTAACTCTATATCCAGTACTAGTATGAGTTTTTCACTAAATCTCATGTTCCAGTATCATAGTAATTATAGTATGAAATATAATTTTTTTTAATTATGAATATGAAATTATAATAATATAAATATTATTGTCTTTGGGGCATATTTCCAACAGAAATGTATGCGGCTAGTTTTGGATGGTGGCCTTCAGCATTAGTGTTTGTGGGCTTCCCCTCTATCCACGGAAAGACGACCGGAGCAAATTTGCAGGTCAACATTGGAGACGTCATTCGCTCCAGGGCTGCAGAATATCAAACGTTGGGTCGTATTTAGGTCCAAATAATTTGCATTATTTATTCCTAACACATGATGTATGTCATGTCCTACTCCCCCGTTAAACTCCACATCTTTTGTCAAGAGCATCTATTCATCCATCCATGCATGTCAAGTCCATGTGCTGCCCGGTTAAATGGAATATGGTGAATGATTATGCAGTGTAGGTTTTTGCATGTGTGTGTGCGCGCGCGCCCAGGAAGTCTCTAATTAGGAACCCCTTTTAATGCCTTTTGTTTAGTTTATCAAATAATTGCTTTATTTGTTCTAAGTATTACCAAAATCAGACAAGGTTAGAGCGAAATCGAAACTAAGTGAAAAAAATATAGTCGGAGGTCCATTGGCGGTTGTCGAGCAAGGCTACTTTTTGAAATCGGATTTGCTATAAGATCTGAAATAGCTTCCTCACATCTAAGTTCCCAACCGTTGAATTTGTTTTGTCTGACCCACAAAAAAATGTTTTTTTCTGATCACATGATTTGTTCATGTTCGAGGGTGCGCTCTAGCAGCCTGCTACGTTGCAACGTGACAGGGTGGGCTGGCCCATGTATGTGCCGGCTTGGACTGGCTTTGCCTCTCTGTGTTCATTCTTTTTTGTCTATTGTTGAACTGTTTTGAGGGAACTCTTTTCTTAGGGTTTTCAGGGAACTCCTATGTGTCGCTCGCTGCGGCAAATTGCCGAGTAAACGCACATGCAACTCCAACTTGGCCGGCCCATTTGCGCAACACGGTGAAAATCACAAAAAATAAGTCACAGGGTGGGCTGGCCCATGTTTGTGCCTGCGTGAGCGGACGCACATGCAACTTCAACAGGGTTGGCCCATTTGTGCAACACAGTGAAAGTCGTAAAAAACAAGTGATCGAGGGAGGGATCGAACAAGGGACCTCTTGTTGTTTTCACGAGTGGCAAGCCAACAGGATAAACGTGCTTTGTTGGTTTAAGATGGCACGCGAATATAATGGCAATGTCAGATTCGAACATTTTGTCAAATTCCAAACTCGAATAATATTTTGAAAAATGTGATCGTCAACCCTCGATGTACCTCGAGGTATTCAATCATGTATTTACACTTTGTTCCACTAACTTCTTGTGTATTGTTCTGAAATTAGGTATAGTATGCGTGTAGGACTAAGACACGCGTCCATTAGTTACAGATCAGTGCTTTCTTCTGGTCCTACACATTGTCACACGCATTGTTAAAGCTTCATTAGGGGGGGGGGGGCAAATGCCCCCCTCGCTTTGATCTATATTTGAAATGTTAGACCATTTTTCATTCAATTTATTATTATTTCTTCTATAAGTAACTTGAGCAGATGGCAAATCTACCAATGGCCTTGTATTACTATCGGCTATGGGACACTGCAACCTCATATATAGTCATTTTCTCGTGTTTAACCCCACTAGTCACATTTATCCTTCCGATACTGATTGGGTAAATAGTCTTTTCTCTTGACGTAAAATAATAGAATTGGGAGAACAAAGTACAAGTATATTTTCTAAACCTAGTAAAGTCATGCTTGATGTGAGCTAAAATTATATCACCTTAAACATGTAGAAAGAAATAATACCATCTTAAACATTCTGAACGGCGTACATGTCGATGTTCAAGGCGACGTGTATGCGGTTGGAGCGGGTACCCAGGAAGGTTTTTTACCAAACATGGGTGGCAGCATAATCTCCGGATCTATCCACCTCCTTCATCAACATAGGCATAGTTTTGGTCTTATATAGCTTTACTTTTGCCAACTTGTCATTTTATACATACTTTGTCAGATGGTTCTTTTTGTGACTCTGTGCTTATTAGTTATGCAGAAGCCGGGTGTCGCTCATCATGATTTGTATTTGCTTAATGCTAGATTTTAAGATAATAAAAGCGTCTTTTATTGAAAAATCTTAAAACATTCTAAATATATATACGCTGAAGTTAGTGAACCTCAGGTTGTTTTCATTTGTTCAAATTTGATTTGTTTCAATACAAGTTTTTAGATTTAAGAACATAGACGTTGTGTAGATTTATTGCGACACATGATATGCAAGTATGAAATGCAATGCAAGGAGTACATGCACGTACTTGTTCAAAGCTCCAAATGTGGACTTTGCCTGTAAAACCTGCCAGGCGCCAACGACGTTGTTACTTACGGTGATCTTTTGCTCCTTTATGTAACTCTATATCCAGTACTAGTATGAGTTTTTCACTAAATCTCATGTTCCAGTATCATAGTAATTATAGCATGAAATATAAATTTTTTTAATTATGAATATGAAATTATAATAATATAAATATTATTGTCTTGAGGGCATATTTCCAACAGAAATGTATACGGACAACTTTGGATGGTGGCCTCCAGCATTAGTGTTTGTGGGCTTCCCCTCTGTCCACGTAAAGACGACCGGAGCAAATTTGCAGGTCAACGTTGGAGACGTCGTTTGCTCTAGGGCTGCAGAATATCAAACGCCGGGTCATATTTAGCTCCAAATAATTTGCATTATTTATACCTAACACATGATGTATGTCATGTCCTACTCCCCCGTTAAACTCCACATCTTTTGTCAAGAGCATCTATTCATCCATCCATGCATGTCAAGTCCGTGTGCTGCCCGGTTAAATGGAGTATGGTGAATGATTATGCAATGAAGGTTTGTGTGTGTGTATGCACGCGCGCCCAGGAAGTCTCTAGTTATGAACCCCATTTAATGCTTTTTGTTTAGTTTATCAAATAATTGCTTTATTTGTTCTAAGTATTTCTAAAATCTGACAAGGTTAGAGCAAAATCGAAACTAAGTTAAAGAAATATAGCCGGAGGTCCATTGGCGGTTGTTGAGCAAGGCTACATTCTGAAATCGGATTTGCTATAAGATTTGAAATAGCTTCATCACATCTAAGTTCCCAACTGTTGAATTTGTTTTGTCTTACCCACACAAAAAAATGTTTTTTTTCTGATCTCATGATTTGTTCATGTTTGAGGGTGCGCTCTAGCAGCCTGCTACGTTGCAACGTGACAGGGTGGGCTGGCCCATGTATGTGCTGGCGTGGACTGGCTTTGCCTCTCTGTGTTCGTTCTTTTTTCTCTATTCTTGAACTGTTTTGAGGGAACTCCTTTTTTTAGGATTTTTGAGGGAACTCCTATGTGCCGCTCGCTGCGGCAAATTGCCGAGCGGACGCACAGGCAACTCCAACTGGGCTGGCCCATTTGCGCAACATGGTGAAAATCGCAAAAAATAATTGACAGGGTGGGCTGGCCCATGTTTGTGCCTGCGTGAGCGGACGCACATGCAACTTCAACAGGGCTGGCCCATTTGTGCAACACAGTGAAAATTGTAAAAAACAAGTGATTGAGGGAGGGATCGAACAAGGGACCTCTTGTTGTTTTCACGAGTGGCAAGCCAACAGGATAAATGTGCTTTGTTGGTTTAAGATGGCACGCGAATATAATGGCAATGTCAGATTTGAACATTTTGTCAAATTCCAAACTCGAATAATATTTTGAAAAATGTGATCGTCAACCCTCGATGTACCTCGAGGTATTCAATTATGTATTTACACTTTGTTCCACTAACTTCTTGTGTATTGTTCTGAAATTAGGTATAGTATGCGTGTAGGACTAAGACACGCGTCCATTAGTTACAGATCAGTGCTTTCTTCTGGTCCTACACATTGTCACACGCATTGTTAAAGCTTCATTAGGGGGGGGGGGCAAATGCCCCCCTCGCTTTGATCTATATTTGAAATGTTAGACCATTTTTCATTCAATTTATTATTATTTCTTCTATAAGTAACTTGAGCAGATGGCAAATCTACCAATGGCCTTGTATTACTATCGGCTATGGGACACTGCAACCTCATATATAGTCATTTTCTCGTGTTTAACCCCACTAGTCACATTTGTCCTTCCGATACTGATTGGGTAAATAGTCTTTCCTCTTGACGTAAAATAATAGAATTGGGAGAACAAAGTACAAGTATATTTTCTAAACCTAGTAAAGTCATGCTTGATGTGAGCTAAAATTATATCACCTTAAACATGTAGAAAGAAATAATACCATCTTAAACATTCTGAACGGCGTATATGTCGATGTTCAAGGCGACGTGTATGCGGTTGGAGCGGGTACCCAGGAAGGTTTTTTACCAAACATGGGTGGCAGCATAATCTCCGGATCTATCCACCTCCTTCATCAACATAGGCATAGTTTTGGTCTTATATAGCTTTACTTTTGCCAACTTGTCATTTTATACATACTTTGTCAGATGGTTCTTTTTGTGACTCTGTGCTTATTAGTTATGCAGAAGCCGGGTGTCGCTCATCATGATTTGTATTTGCTTAATGCTAGATTTTAAGATAATAAAAGCGTCTTTTATTGAAAAATCTTAAAACATTCTAAATATATATACGCTGAAGTTAGTGAACCTCAGGTTGTTTTCATTTGTTCAAATTTGATTTGTTTCAATACAAGTTTTTAGATTTAAGAACATAGACGTTGTGTAGATTTATTGCGACATATGATATGCAAGTATGAAATGCAATGCAAGGAGTACATGCACGTACTTGTTCAAAGCTCCAAATGTGGACTTTGCCTGTAAAACCTGCCAGGCGCCAACGACGTTGTTACTTACGGTGATCTTTTGCTCCTTTATGTAACTCTATATCCAGTACTAGTATGAGTTTTTCACTAAATCTCATGTTCCATTATCATAGTAATTATAGTATGAAATATAAATTTTTTTAATTATGAATATGAAATTATAATAATATAAATATTATTGTCTTGAGGGCAATATTTCCAACAGAAATTTATACGGACAACTTTGGATGGTGGCCTCCAGCATTTGTGTTCGTGGGCTTCCCCTCTGTCCACGTAAAGACGACCAGAGCAAATTTGCAGGTCAACGTTGGAGACGTCGTTCGCTCTAGGGCTGCAGAATATCAAACGCCGGGTCATATTTAGCTCCAAATAATTTGCATTATTTATACCTAACACATGTTGTATGTCATGTCCTACTCCCCCGTTAAACTCCACATCTTTTGTCAAGAGCATCTATTCATCCATCCATGCATGTCAAGTCCGTGTGCTGCCCGGTTAAATGGAGTATGGTGAATGATTATGCAATGAAGGTTTGTGTGTGTGTATGCGCGCGCGCCCAGGAAGTCTCTAGTTATGAACCCCATTTAATGCCTTTTGTGTAGTTTATCAAATAATTGCTTTATTTGTTCTAAGTATTTCTAAAATCTGACAAGGTTAGAGCAAAATCGAAACTAAGTTAAAGAAATATAGCCGGAGGTCCATTGGCGGTTGTTGAGCAAGGCTACATTCTGAAATCGGATTTGCTATAAGATTTGAAATAGCTTCATCACATCTAAGTTCCCAACTGTTGAATTTGTTTTGTCTTACCCACACAAAAAAATGTTTTTTTTCTGATCTCATGATTTGTTCATGTTTGTGGGTGCGCTCTAGCAGCCTGCTACGTTGCAACGTGACAGGGTGGGCTGGCCCATGTATGTGCCGGCGTGGACTGGCTTTGCCTCTCTGTGTTCGTTCTTTTTTCTCTATTCTTGAACTGTTTTGAGGGAACTCCTTTTTTTAGGATTTTTGAGGGAACTTCTATGTGCCGCTCGCTGCGGCAAATTGCCGAGCGGACGCACAGGCAACTCCAACTGGGCTGGCCCATTTGCGCAACATGGTGAAAATCGCAAAAAATAATTGACAGGGTGGGCTGGCCCATGTATGTGCCGGCGTGGACTGGCTTTGCCTCTCTGTGTTCATTCTTTTTTGTCTATTGTTGAACTATTTTGAGGGAACTTCTATGTGCCGCTCGCTGCGGCAAATTGCCGATCGGATGCACAGGCAAGTCCAACTGGGCTGGCCCATTTGTGCAACACAGTGAAAGTCGCAAAAACTTAGTGATCGCGGGAGGGACGGAACAAGGGACCTCTTGTTGTTTTCACGAGTGGCAAGCCAACGGGTTAACCGTGCTTTGTTGGTTTAAGATGGCGCGTGAAACTATAGGCAATGTCAGATCCGAACATTTTGTCAAATTCCAAACTCGAACAATATTTTGAAAAATGTGATTTTTTGCAAGCGAATAATCCTCAAGTTTGAGAAGAAAAATAAAAAAATCAAACATTTTATGAATATGTGAACAAAGTTTTGATAAAGGGAACATTTTTTGAATATGTGAACAAATTTTGATAAAGGGAACATTTTTTCTAACTCTGAACAAAAATTTGGAAACGCGAATAGTTTTAAAATCCGTGAACAATTTTTGAAATGAAAATATTTTGTCAAACTTCGACTAAAATTTGAAAACACGAATATTTATTAAGTTTTCGAACTTTTTTTTGGAAAACAAGAACATTCTTTTATATAATCAAGCATATATTTAAAAACTGAGAAATGTTCTTAAAACAAAAAAATAGGAGAAAATAATCAGGTAAAACGAAAAAAAGAAGATAAAAAAACTGGTAAGAAAACATGAACAAGCAGTAAAGAAATTTGTGTTTTTTTTCAAAACGGGAACAATTTATAAAATCTCTAACAAAATTTGAATTTTTCGATTTGTTTCAAAATGGAGCACATTTTTTTAAAATCCCAAACGAATTTGAACTCGAACAATTTTCTTATACGTGAACAAAAATTTGCAAACAATTTTTTTAAAATTTGTGAACAAATTTTTTTAAATAGGTACATTTTTTTTTGAAACCCCGACCATTATATGAAACATCCTGACAAAATTGAACAAAAACATTCCAGACATTCTTGAAAAAGGGAACATTTTTAAATCCCAGAACATTTTGTTTAAAATGCGAACATTTTGTGAATTTATGGATTTTTTTGGAAAACATAACCATTTAAAAAAATCACGTTTTTTAAATGTGATAACAATTTTTTTAAGTTTATGAACAATTTTTGAAACATGAGCTTTTTTCGAAAAAAATAAACTTAAAAACTAAAAAAATAAGAAAAAAGAAACAGAAAAGGAAAAGAGAAGAGAAAATAAAGTAGAAAAACGTAAAAAAATAAAAAACAAAAAGAAAGAATAGACCGGTTCAGGGAACCTTCTAGAAGGTTCCCAAAACCAAAAAAAACCAGCTGGGAAACTCTAGAAGATTTCTAAAGCCGGAAACGCGAACATTGTTAATGGGCTTGCCCAGTTAACCGTTCGATCCTCAGCTCTTGTGCGAAGCCTTGACAGCTTGACGCGGAGAGTGTCTAATAAGATATTCCCTGTTTTGATTCATTGCAATCGCATACACATGAAATTGGATCTTTTTTGTAGTTGTAGTTTGGACCCTATTTTTTTCCTCAGTTGCAAGTCCACTCTCGACTCGTAACTAAGGCTTGACTTTTTTTGTCCTAGTTGCAAGTCCGCATTCGACTTGCAGCTAGGCCTGACCTTTTTTTGTCCTAGTTGAAAGTTTGTCCTTGACTCGCAACTCGGCTGCGGCCCTTTTTGTACCTGTTGCAAGTTCTCCTTCGACTCACAACTGGTAAACGACTTTTTTTTGTCCTGATTACATGCCTATCGATGACTCGCAACAAATGCCGACATTTTTTTCTAGTTGCAAGTTCACCCTCAACTTGCAACTGGGGTACAATCTTTTTTGTCCCAGTTGCAATCCCAGCCACGACTCGTAACTAGGACCTGACCTTTTTTGTCCAAGTTGCAAGTCCACCCTCAACTCGCAACTACGGTCTTTTTTTATCCTAGTTGCAAGTCCACCTTGTGTCATAACTGGAGCCCGACCTTTTTTCCAGGTTGCAATTACACTCTCGACTTGCAACTGGGCCCTGGAATTTTTTGTCCTAATTGCAAGTCCGGCCTTGACTCGTAACTGGGTCCCACCATTTTTTGTCCAAGTTGAAAGTTGATCATCGATTCATAAGTAGGGTCCAAACTTGTTTGTCCTAGTTGCAAGTCCACCCTCGACTCGCAACTAGGGATCAATCTTTTTTATGCGAGTTGCAAGTCCACTCTCGATTCGCAACTAGGACTCAACCCATTTTATCCGAGTTGCAAGTCCATCCTCTACTCGCAACATGGGGCACAACCTTTTCTATCCGGGTTGCATCCACCCTCGACTCACAACTTGGACCCAACCTTTTTTGTCTGAGTTGCAAGTCCACTCTCGACTCGCAACTAGGGCCCAGGCATTTTTCCGAGTTGCTAATCCACCCTCGACTCGCAACCGGGGCCCAAAATTTTTAACTCAATTGCAAGTACACCCTTGACTCGCAACTGGGCTCAATCTTTTTGTCCGAGTTGCAAGTCCACCCTTAACTCGCAACTAGGGCCAACCTTTTTTTGTCCGAGTTGCAAGTCCACCCTAGACTCGTAAGTGGGGCCCAATCTTTTATGTTTAAGTTGCAAGTCTACCTCGACTCGTAGCTAGGGTTCAACCTTATTTGTCTGAATTGCAAGTCCACCCTCGATTCCCAATTGGGGCCCGACCCTTTGTAGTCCCAATTGCAAGTCCACCCTTGATTCGCAAATAGGGCCCGACCTCTTTTCCTAGTTCAAAGTCCACCATCGACACGCAACTGGAGCTCGCTCTTCTTGTCCTAGTTGCAAGTCCACACTCGACTTGCAACTACGACCCAATCTTTTTTTATCCCAGTTGCAAGTCCAAACTCGACTCGCAATTAGGTCCGACATTTTTTTAGTCCAGTTGAGAGTCCACCCTCGACATGCCATTGGGGGTCCAACCTTTTTATCTCCTAGTTTCAAGTCCACCCCCGCCAGCGAACGAACTGCAGATGAGCCGACCCAAGTAGCTAGGATACGTTTTTCTGTTTTGTTTGTTTTCTTCATGTTTTTTCTTTTTTTATTTATCATTTTCTTCATTGTTTTTCATACTTTTTTTCATTATTCAAAATTTGATCTCATTTTTTTTCATTTTTCTGATTCTTTTTTTTTCATTTTTGTGATTTTTTTCATTTTTCATAAGTTCACGAGTTTCAATAAATGTTCGAGAATTTGTAAAATTATTCATTTTTCTAAAATTGAGCGTGTTTATTAATTTTAAAACAAATCCAAATCTATTCATT
>NC_057803.1:679274736-679289960 GCF_018294505.1 Triticum aestivum
CTCGACATGCCATTGGGGGTCCAACCTTTTTATCTCCTAGTTTCAAGTCCACCCCCGCCAGCGAACGAACTGCAGATGAGCCGACCCAAGTAGCTAGGATACGTTTTTCTGTTTTGTTTGTTTTCTTCATGTTTTTTCTTTTTTTATTTATCATTTTCTTCATTGTTTTTCATACTTTTTTTCATTATTCATAATTTGATCTCATTTTTTTTCATTTTTCTGATTCTTTTTTTTTCATTTTTGTGATTTTTTTCATTTTTCATAAGTTCACGAGTTTCAATAAATGTTCGAGAATTTGTAAAATTATTCATTTTTCTAAAATTGAGCGTGTTTATTAATTTTAAAACAAATCCAAATCTATTCATTTTTTGTTCTCTTCTTATTTATCTATTTTGTCTATTTTATTTTTTCTTGATCACTTTTAGTTCAACAACAACAACAACAAAGCCTTTAGTCCCAAACAAGTTGGGGTAGGCTAGAGGTGAAACCTATAAGATCTCCCAACTAACTCATGGCTCTGGCACATGGACAGCAAACTTCCACGCACCCCTGTCCATAGCTAGCTCTTTGGTGATACTCCAATCCTTCAGGTCTCTCTTAACGGACTCCTCCCATGTCAAATTCGGTCTACCCCGCTCTCTCTTGACATTCTCCGCACGCTTTAGCCGTTCGCTATGCACTGGAGCTTCTGGAGGCCAGCGCTAAATATGCCCAAACCATCTCAGACAATGTTGGACAAGCTTCTCTTCAATTGGTGCTACCCCAACTCTGTCTCGTATATCATTATTCCGGACTCGATCCTTCCTTGTGTGGCCACACATCCATCTCAACATACGCATCTCTGCCACACCTAATTGTTGAACATGTTGTCTTTTAGTCGGCCAACACTCAGCGTCATACAACATTGCGGGTCGAACCGCTGTCCTGTAGAACCGCTGTCCTGATCACTTTTAGTTCAATGTACATAAAAAAGTTTGCTTTCGGTTCATCATATATATAAAAGTTCACGTATTTCAAAAAAAATATTCAATGCGTATTGCAAAAAATAGTGTCTATTTAGAAAATGATCATCATATATTAAATCATTGTTCACCATATATTGGAACATTTTTTGTATTTGTTAACATTTTTTATAATTTGAAAAAAAATACGTAAAATCATGGTCAAGCATTTACCTAAGTTATGGAAATTTCATAATTCATCAGTTATTTTAGATAATACTAAAAAAACAAGATAGAGTAAGATACAGAAGTGTAAAAGAAAGTGGATTCATCAGATGATACATGAGTCCCTAATTTCGAATCAAGAGATTTGTTGTGGAATATTTCAATTGAGTAAAGTAATAATATTAAGAACTAGATCATCTAACCCCATTGAATGAAAAAATGAGATTCGATTTTCAAGGAAATTTTTGAATAAGAGATAAATAAACAATTGAATTTGAAAAAAAAACTTCTTTCTATTTTGGATAATTTCTTTTTCAATAGGACCCTTTTTTGGAGTGAACGATCGAATATTCCCCTATTCCTTCTTATTTTAACTGATTGTATTCCATATGGAATAAGAGGAGAACAAAAGCATTCCACGACTTGCCAAGGGGCTGTTAAAAAAAACTCTTCCTTGAATTTACTTTATTTTTATTCCTTTTTGAACTCCAACCAAAGTAGATTCGAAGACGAGTCACTTGAATTATCCTTTTAAGTTCTATTCTATCTTCTGTCTTTCCCTATTTCATCTTGAAAAGTTCCACGCTCGCAGTTTGGTCAAGAAAGTTAGACCTAATCCAACAAACAATACAAGGATTAATTACGAATTATGAAAGGATAAATTTCACATATACTTGTCCTTGTATTGTGTCGGTATGAGAATATCCTTCCTATATTATTTATCCAAACGAACATGTTTTTTGAATTATGTGTTGATGAAACTTTGTTCCTTGCTGAAAATTAATTATAAAATATAAGAGTGAAAAATGCAAAAACCAAAAGGCAAAAAGTAAAATAAATCATTGGTAGCCTAGAAGCTATCGATGGGAGATGTTGTAAATGTATAATGATCAGATGGAAAAGCTAACAAATCGATTTAGCACTAGCGATAAAAAAATATCCAGAAAAAGCTAGCGATCAGTTTTCTTGTACGGGTAGCTAGCGACCAGATTTGTTTAGGGAGTGCTAGTGACCATATTTGCGTATAGGCCGGCCACCAAGGTGGACGCAGGGCAAGCTGGATTTTAGTTTTGAACTTTGACAAATTAAAATCAAACAAACAGGACAAACAATTTAAAAAAAAATAAGGTGTTAGATGTGAGGTATTATGTCACATATGTGACATAGATGGACCCTTCTGAAATATACTACTCCCTCCATCCGGGTTTATTGGACCTTTGGGTTGCTGCCAATGCATGGGTGCTTAGATGAGGTGCTAAGTGCATTAAATACCTTAGCAACTCAATTCCCCAATGCATAGGTGCTTAACTTGTTGCTAAGACTGGTCATAATGGGAGTAACATAAGTAGTACTCCCTGCGTCTAGGTGTGTAAGTCATCTTACGAAAACCAAATAATCCCAAAACACTTAGGCGCGGTGCATTAAATTCTACCTTGTTTCTTGTTTCTTGACATATCAACCAATAAGAGAAGTAAGGTGTGCATGCTTTTAATGACTTGAGACTACCAAACATGACATGCAGTGGTTAGTTCATTGCATGCAATGCTATTAATTAGCAAATGAACATTAAGTTTTCTTGTTTTCCCCTCCTCCTTGGTCACGGTGCACAACCTAAAATGACTTACTCATCTAGACGGAGGGAGTAACATAGATGCCACATAAGCAAAAACGGTGATGTGTCAAATAGTTAATGAAGAGAGAGACAAATAGAGTAACATAATATGTTACCATCACATAGCGGTTTCCAATGCTAAATGAATCTATGAAGTAATAAATGAAGTAATGCATGACACTACATATATGTTACTACCCACTATAGTGGTAGTAACTTAGATTAGTAACATGTACATGTTACTAGTCTAAGTTACTCCCCACTATGACCAGCCTAAGCCCACTTTATTAAATGATTTAGCACCTAAACTCTCTCATGCATTGGTCAGCTTCTTTTCTTTATGTGGTTTGCCTAGGTTCACGCGCTTGGCATTGGTTCTTTCTGGGGTCATCAAAGTGCTCTCTCTCCTTTTTAATTGTTGTGCCATGTCACTTTTTAGCTTATGTTGCATGCTTAGCACCTGTCCAACATGGAGCACTGGGAAAGGCCTTAGATGAGGTGCTAAACACATTAAATAGCTTAACAACTATACTCCCCAATGCATAGGTGCTTAGCTTATGGTTGTTAAGCTTGCTTCATTTAATGATTTAGCAACTAAAGCTCTTCATGTATTGGTGGACTTCCTTTTTAAAAATGTTTTGGCTTGGTTCACATGCTTACCATTGTTTCTTTCTGGGGTCACCACACTCATCTCTCTCCTCTTAAATATCTTGCCACATCAAATTTTTTGCCAACGTGGAAGGCTTAGCACCTATATAAGGTGGAGCATTGGGAGAGGCCTTAGACCAAAACATAGGTACCAAGGCACATTAATTAATTCACCAGAATTAGCACCGTTCCTTGGGAAAGTAATACAGTCTGTTGCATGCGCACATCTTCCTGCGTGCAACCCCACGGTGAATTTAATACAGCGGGTCCTATCCAATAGAGAGAGATGCATGCGCCAACTTCCAGAGTAAACGCAAGATTTTTAGTTGCCTTATTAAGTGCTAATGAAGGACACGAGGCGTGGAGTAACTAATACAGTGCACAAGGGCCTTATAATAATGGACGACCTCATGTGGCATGCAGGCCTAATAAATTCGGACGGAGGGAATAGTGACTAAAAAATGATAGATATTTCCATAAAAACTCATAGATATTTTAAAATTTTCAATTTGTTACATCCAATAGTATAGTACACTCCTATTTCACTCTATTGATTCCTTTTGGCCACATATATAAAGAAAGAGGAAGATTAAGTTTCATTAACTCGACCCGCAAAAAAAAAAGCTTCACTAATTCGAAATAGTTCGGCTTTTGTCCAGCTTTATAGATAAGGCAGCCACCATGTTCATATAACTAGTTCAAGTGTGAGAGAATAAATAAGAGATTCTGCTTAATGGTGAATGGCTGGAAAGAGAAAAGATTGTCCCTTGGGGGCAAGGAAGTGCTTCTGAAATCGATTGCTTCGGCAATCCCAACATATGCAATGTTCGTCCTGATGCTCCCAAATAAAATTTAAAAGGGAATCACCGACATGATGGCGCAGTGTATTGGTGGGGTGATGATGAGAACTAGAGAAGAATGCCAGTAGGTGGAAAATGTGTGTTCCTAAGGATATAGGAGGAATGGGATTTAGAGACTTGTGTAACTTTAATAAAGCACTCCTAGCTAAACAAGTTTGGTGATTGGTTGAAAATATTGAATCCTTATGTGGAAGAATTCTCGGGGCCAAATATTATCCGGACGGTAATATCTTGTCAGTTCAGTTAAAGAAGGGGTCTTCTTATGTTTGGCAAAGCATAAACTCAGGTATTGAAACTTTTAATCAAGGATGCATTTGGAGAATTGGGAATGGTTTAACAGTAAATATTTGGGATGATCCATGGATCCCTACTAGTGGCTATAGGAAGATAGTTACCATGCGAGTTTCTTCTCTCCTCACAATGGTACATGAGCTTATTGATCCGGCTACTGGACATTGGGACGAAACATTAATTAGAGATATTTTTTGGGGAGTGGATGCAGACAGAATCCTTCAAATCCCATTGCCAACCGGAGATATGGAAGATTTCGTTGCTTGGCAATATAAAGTCACATAATTTTACTGTATGATCAGCCTACGACCTTGAGTGGAACCGTAGGTATGGTAGAAAGTTTGAAGGAAGTAACATACAAGGTGGTTCTGCTGCTAACCCAATTTGGAGAATACTATGGAAATTGAAAATCCCAGGGAAAGTCAAGGTTCATGTGTGGCGAACATTACATGGTGCCATTCCATGTAAACCTATTCTTGCTAACAAGCATATGAAAATTCATACTGCATATCCTGTGTGTCAGGTGTGTACTGAAGACATTCGGCATGCTTTACTTGAATGTGGCTGAGCACAGATGGTTTGGGAAAATCTGGGTTTATTGGAGGAAAGTTGAAAGAGCTTTGAATGTTGATAGGGCCTGTTCGGATGCAATGGAGGAGCTGATTTGTACTTCTATTTGATGTATTATGGACGGGTTGAGGCCCATATAAGACAATAATCCCTAGTTAATCTCTAAGGCCCATGCATTTGTACGGCAAGTGGTGGGAAGTGTGGGAAGTTTAGTCTCATACTGCTATAGTAAGAAGAGTGAGACCTTTTTATAAGGGCTGCTCTACCACTTGCTACTGAGAGCTTGGGAATAGAAGTTGTACACGCACGCTCCTCCTCCTCCGCCGCCCGCCTCGCCATGCCTCGCCTCGTCATGACGCGCGCCACAGGTTGCAGGAATGAGCCGAGTCGAAGCATTAATTGTTAATTAATTAATGAGTCGCTTACGGAAGCGCCACTGTCCGAGATGTTGGACCGTGGGCTGTTCGCTGGCCAATGGAGTGAACCCTAACTCAATTCACTCACTCCCTCTCGTACAACCCTAGCCATCATCCACTGTTCCTTCTCTGTGCTGCTTCCGGAACCCGAGAGAACGGCAATAAGGTTTTTGGGGAGCGTCTCCACGCGACTGCTCCCGATCCCTTCCCGTCTCCGTCCGCCTCTGCTTCCACTACTTCCCTTGCATCGACCCCATGGCTGACGATGCCGCCACCAAGAAGAAGGCCTCGGCCGATGCCGAGGCTGCCGCCGCCGCGTTGGCCTGGCTAACCAGAGGGTATGACTCGTTCATCCCCTATTTGCTCGTTTTTGTGCTAGCCGTATATATGATGTTCATAGATGTTTCGGTTCTATGTACTGTACGTGCTCACATGCTTAGGTATCGGTATGAGATGCATACCGTATTTTCCATGCTTACTGTTTACTCGTGGATTGGATTAGTCGAAAAAGTGCTAATATTTCCAACAATCCAAAACCCTTATTTTAGGCACTTTTCGACTCATGGCTTTGCCGCTACTCTCAAACTGGAAAAGTTTACTGGAACGCATTTTAAGTGTTGGCAGACGAGGACTACCTTGTGGCTAACAACAATGAACGTGTTCTGGGTTGGTAGTGTGTCTCCCACGGTAATGATTGCTACTGAACAGGAGAATGCGTTTAGGGAGGCAACCACCATCTTTCTGGGAGCCATTCTTACTGTGATCAGAGACAAGCTAGTCGACGCATATCTCCATATGCGCGTTGCCAAGAACTTTTGGAATGCGCTTGAAGCTAAGTTCGGCGCAACCGATGTTGGAAGCGAGTTGTATGCTATGGAGCAGTTCCATGATTACAAAATGGTTGATAACCGTTCTGTACTGGACCAGGTCCATGAGATATAATGCATCGCTAAGGAGCTGGAGCTCCTGAAGTGTGAGTTACTGGACAAGTTTGTCGCGAGTTGCATTATTGCAAAACTCCCTCCTGGATGGAGGAACTTTGCTACTTCTCTCAAGCACTTGAGACATGAATCCTTTGTTGAGGATGTCATCGGTCATGTAAGTGTTGAGCAGAACTCGAGAGCAAAGGACTCACACGTGAAAGGGGCAGAGGGTTCTTCTAGCTAGTGCCAATGTGGTGCAGAAGAACTTCCACAAGTTCAAGGGAAAGAACGATGTCCAACACAATACCGACTTTAAGAAGAAGGGTAAGAAGACCTTCAAGAAGAACAAGAGGGATGAGGGTTGCTTTACTTGTGGTCCGGTTGAACATTGGTCCAACATGTGCCCAAACAAGTACAAGAAGTTAGGACAGGACTCCAAATCTGTCAATTTTGATAACCCACAAGTATAGGGAATCACAACAGTTTTCGACGGTAGAGTATTCAACCCAAATTTATAGATTTGACACAAGGGGAGCCAAAGAATATTTGAAGGTATTAGCAGTTGAGTTGTCAATTCAACCACACCTGGAGATTAATTATCTGCAGCAAAGTGATTAGTAGCACAGTAATATGATAGTTTTGATAATGGTAGCAGTAGCAATGGTAACGGTAACAGTGATAGCAGTGATATTGTAGCAGTAACGATAGCAATAGTAGTAACTTAGCAAGAACAATATAAGATAAATTCGTAGGCATTGGATCATTGACTCGTTGGATGATATTCATCATGAGACAGTTATAACCTAGGGCAATACGACACTATCTCAAGTTCATAAATATAATGTAGGCATGTATTCCGTAAATAGTCATACGTGCTTATGGAAAGAACTTGCATGACATCTTTTGTCCTACCCTCCCGTGGCAGCAGGGACCTATTGGAAACTAAGGGATCTTAAGGCCTCCTTTCAATAGAGAACCGGAACAAAGCATTAACACACGGTGAATACACATGAACTCCTCAAACTACGGTCATCACCAGTAGTGGTCCCGACTATTGTCACTCCGGGGTTGCCAGATCATAACACGTAGTAGGTGACTATAACTTGCAAGATCGGATCTACACTACTAGGGAAAAGCCTACCAGCAGCGCGGGTTCTAGGTATATCAGTAGCACGGGACATGGCGCTACTAATAAGGCGCTATAGCTAACCCATAGCAGCGGCGCGTGCGCGCCCGCGCTACTGATATACAAGTGTAGCAGCAACGTTCTTCTCGGGAGCTCGCTACTGCTAATAGCTATAGCGCGCTTCTCATGTGCGCGCTACTGCTACTACCGCGCTGCTGCTAACTTTTCTTCACTCGCTACTGCTAATTTTAGTAGTTTTTGTTTTTTTTCTGCATATTTGTTTTGTATTTGAACAGGCTTTATAGAAGAATCTTTAGCACATACAAATGTCATCATGATACACATACAAATGCCTGTGAGACCACACATGTAATCATAGCATATACATAGAAATAGTCTCATCATAATCATCATCCAACACAAAGTGGTATCTTGTCATCATCTCGAAAATAGCAATACATGCAAGTCTTGAATACTTGCAAATACAACGTCATCCATCTAAACAAAGGTATACGCGAGAAGAGCTATCACTATAAGTGAGAGAGGAACTATGCAGTACATGAGGTGGCGGTTACGAGTCCTCTCTCGCGCTAGCGTGAACCTCAAGTAACTAGCTTCTCCTTCTTGTTTGCTTTTGAAGCCTTTATGGCTGGCGCCCGAGAACCCATTCACTTGCGCCTGACACTCAGACCACTCGTTGTACACCCCCAGAACCTTCCCTTTGTACATGACATATCACTGCCATCTCGCCATCAAGAAACTAGGTACCTGTTAGAGATGCATCTTCATGAAGAGGATGTACAATCATATGCAACAAAATATACTAGAGCAACACACAAAAGAAAGGGTTAGCAACTAGATGCAACATACAATACGCAAACTAATTAACTAGAGGTATGCATGTCATCGTACGCAAACTAACAAAGTAGCGTTACGCAAGTTCGGCATGGACCGTGGACATCACAAAGTTTCATCGCTACAAAAAGTATACAAGTTCAACCGACACATATCATCATCATCGGCATCGTAAATCACTAGAAGTTCCATCCTTCCATATCATCGAGGATGGAACCTAGCTTATTGAACGGCGTGAGGTCTAGCCGTTGCATGCCTATGCGAGTTCGGACGTCAGCTCGCAATATGGGGCCGTGGTGGAACATCCCCTTCTCATCGACGACTTCTTTCATGATGATCGTCGCAATGTCCCTTTGGATGCGAAAGAAGTCATCTCTAAGTTTATAATCTGCTTCTCCATGAGATTCTAGCCACTTGTGGATATGATCATCATTTCTGCTTGTCATGCGAAGCTTTTGGTGATCCGTGTTGAACTCAATCATGAGATGGATGATGTAGAATCCATCCTTCTTGCTTGGTTTTGGGACATGGATGTAGGAGAAGTTAGTTTTATGCATGAAACCCATCTTCTTGTTCCTTTGTTTCTTGATCTGCATGTGGCCACCTCTAATGTTGAAGCCTTGGAGAGCATCATCTAGAATATTAATTATGTGGGTGTAGTCCTTTTTCTCGCAGTCTCTGGAAGAGTCAAAATACACGGCATGGGAGACTCGCGGGTAAAGAACGATATGGACGACGCGCCCATTGCTGTGGGGAAAAGACACATCAAATTATTCTCCATATGAGCAAGAAGGAATGATTGAAATGTACGAAAGGGTTGTCCGGAACTGACTTACTTTGGATGATAAGGCACGAGGACAATTTCCTGGTCCTTATTCTGTACCATGAAGTTTTGGAGGTAGTCCCTAGCAGTTTCACGCTCAAAGTCGCCGAGACTCAAGAAAGACTCGTGCATGTAGTACGGATCCGCCACACAGATTTGCGAGACTTCTTCACTCTTCATGACGGAGCTCATATGTAGCGCAAAAAGGTGGATGATTATAAAATCGAGCCACCTTGTCAGAAACATCTCAAAGATATGGTCAAACCGCAGGAAGAACACCTCCGCGGGCCGTGTGTTGACGTAGCACTTCGCCTCACGCACACGAGCCGCGTATGTCGGATATTCTGGATCCTTTGAGGCTAGTAGGCTTTTATCAGTGGACAAGACATGGTCGTGCAGTCTCCTGAGATCCCCTGATAGTGCCTCCAGCGGTTTCTGCGGTAGCATCGGCTCGCCCGTGAGATGGAACATGGCCGCACCTTTCACGGGTACACGCTCTTCAGAATCCATCGTCTGGCTGCTATGTGCTCTGGCTTGTTAGGAGGCAGTTATCTTCCCCGATCTCTTCCTCTCCTTTTTCTTGGGCACACCTTCCAGACCCTTCCTTAACCCCTACCCCAGGGTTCCCGGGCTAAGCACTGTACGACCCCCTGCTAGTTGAGCCTATGTTGAGGCGGCATCTTCAGGCGTGTCCTGTGAGGAATTCATGAAGAGAGACTTTTTGCAATCCTTCCAACGACCTTCCTTCCCGGGCATATCATCCATATCCTCATTAGCATGCTAATAGCCCAATTCGCCATATGGTTGACTCATCATATCTATGTCACAGTCATACGCGTTTGTATTGAGGAAACCCATAGGGTCGACCTTCGTCTCATCATCCATTCTCTGTTCTACAGGACCATTTACATCAGCTAGTACTATTGCACCCCCTTCATCACGTCGTCCGCCACTCTCATCCGGCACTATAGGATCTGGTAATTGCGTAGGCGGGGTGGTGGTCTCTGCACATGCTTGTTGATGTGTGGTTATTGGTGTGCTCTTGGCCGGCTCCAGACGAATAAGATTCTTCGGCCATAGCAGCACCCAACCCCTTGCAGCTTCCAATCCACGGCGGGGTCTGAGTTCTGATCATCACTATCCATATCTTTGGCCTCCGTGTAGAACGCATATCCGTTGATATCATATGCCTGATAGGTTACGAGGTTGGGCGAGGGGCCATGTGCTAAGGTGTATATGAGCAATCCGTCCTTAGAGCCCTCCTCCGGGGGATTAGCAATAATATGCTCTTTGAACCAATGCAGGAAAGTGGAGTTGTGCTCTCTAGTAACTTTGGAGTCTGTCCTGCATACCCCCCGGTCATGATACTTCTTTGCGATAATTTCTCTGTGCAGTGCCAAGAAAGGATCTACCTCGTCTAGGTGTTGTAGCACTACCAAGTTTGCTCTGTCAAAGTCGCTGCGTCGATCTGAGTATGCCACGTGCAGTTCCCTGCGACCATTTAAGTGACCTTCTCCTTCGAGCCTCCTATCGTACTTGTTAACGGGCAAACCAACACTAACACCAAGCGGCTGGTCTGCGCCATATAGAAAATTCTCGCAGAAAGAGATCCACTCTTGTGTCACATAGCCCTGGACGATGCTTCCATCCAGACGGGACATGTTACGAACGAATACTTTGATGATCCCATTCATCCTCTCAAACGACATCATGTTGTGCAGGAATGATGGCCCCATGTCTATTATGTCATCCACAATATGGACACACAGATGCACCATCACGTCAAAGAACGCGGGCGGGAAGTACATCTCAAGCTCATTTAGTATCACAACGATCTCTTCCTGTAGCCTTCGGAGCTGCTTCACACTGATCGACTTTCGAGAGATGACATCAAAAAAGTTGCAGAGACCAATAAGCGTGTCACGGACGTGCTTGTCCATTATCCCTCTAAGGGCAACAGGTAGTATCTGCGTCATCATAAAATGACAGTCATGGGACTTCATCCTGCTGAACCTTTTCTTGTCCGTGTCTAGATATCTGCTTATCTTGCCACAGTAACCGGAACTAACTTTGACTCCGGTAAGGCACTTAAAGAATTGATCGATCTCAGCCTAACTTAAGGTGAAGCAAGAAGGGGGGCAATAATCCTCTTTGTTTACTTTCTTGCCATTCTTCTCCTGTGCCTCTGTCTCCGTCTCTGTCTCGTCTGACATTTTACGGGGCGGCATGTGCAAATCTTCCCTGATTTTCAAATCTTGCAAGTCTTTCTTGCTTTCGGCCCATCCTTGGTCTTATCTGGCATGTTCATCAGTGTTGCGAGCAATCTCTCAAGGACATTCTTACAGATATGCATTTGATCAAGGCAATGAGGTGTATCGAGTTTGTGTCAGTACTCCAAGTCCCAGAATACAGACCTCGTCTTCCATACCTTCAGCAGCGGCTCCGGCACCTTTCTCATCATCTTTCCCGGCGCGGGGCACTCCTTCCAGTTTTTCAACAGCTCATTGATTTCAGCACCGCTCCGCTTACGTGGAGCTCCTCGATGCTCAGCGTGACCATTGAATAGATCTCCATGGTTTCTCCATGGGTCGTCCTGTTCGAGCCATCTTCGATGCCCCATGTACACGATTTTCCCAGACCTGCCATCTTTCCTTGACGTTAGCTTTTGAGATGTCATATCATCCATGCATCGCGCGCATCCACGATATCCATGGCACACCTGGCCTGTGACATATCCGTAACCGAGATAGTCATGCACCGTCGTGATCAGCGCAACTCTCATGTAGAAATACTCGCCTTTGCTAGCGTCCCATGTCTTGGCCGGTGTTTTCCATAACGTGTCTAACTCCTCTTGAAGTAGCCCCAGATAGAAATTAATATTATTTCCTGGTTGTTTCGGCCCTTGAATAAGCATGCTCATGTGAATGTACTTCGACTTCATGCACAACCAGGGGGAGGTTGTACATCCATACAAACATGGGCCATGTGCTATGGTTGGTGTTCTGGTTGCCAAACGGATTCATGCCATCGGTACACGTGCCGAGCGCGATGTTCCTTGTATCACATTGGAAATACCGATAGAAGCTGTTCAACGCTCTCCACTGGCTTCCATCCTTGACGTGTCTCAGCTTCGGATCATCTCCATCGTCGGGCTTCTTACTCTCCACGTGCCAGCACATTAGCTTTGCTTCCTTGGGATCTACAAAATACCGCTGGAGACGGGGAGTGATCGGTAAGTACCATACAACTTTGTGGGGACATTTCTTCCCGGCCTTCTTGTATCGAGAAGCATTGCACACCAGATAGCTTGTTTTTTCCGCGTGCTCCTTCTGATAAATTATGCAATCGTTGATGCATGCATGGTATCTAACGTGTGGCAGATCAAGAGGGCACACGATCTTCTTGGCCTCATCAACACTAGTAGGACATAGATTCCCCGCGGGAAGAACATTCTTTAGGTACTTGAGATGCTCATCGAGGATAGTGTCGGTCCATTTGTTTTTAGCCTTCATCTTTAGGAGTTGGAGCGTGAAACTCAAGCGGGTCACCTCAGGATTCCAACCATCATACAATGGAGTGTTCGAGTCTACCACCAGTTGCTCGAGCTTAGCCTCCTCTCTAGAAGTAGCTCTCTCAATACTCGTCTCCTTGCGAAGCAATGCTTGAACATGAGGGTCCCGCACGATTGAACTTAGTACCGACGAACTCTACTGCGTGGAGTCCACGTCATTCTCTCCGCCGCCATGTCCGCCCTCTTCCCCGCCGCCATTATCGATCATCTCTTTGTCTTGCCCCATGTCATCATTGCTTGCCCCATGGGTGTCCTCAACATCGTCATCCTCATCTTCAATTATCCACCGAGTATAGCCATCCATGAAACCAGTCATGAGCAGGTGCGCTTCGACACGACCATCGTCATGGGGATTGAGCCAAACTATTCCTTTGCATTTTCGACACGGACATAAAACCTCTGTCCGGTTATTTTCTTTCATGTCCTACACCACCGACCGCAACCACCTGTCCACCATCGTTGCACTGACCATTGTGAACGTCTTCACGGTAATAATAAACAAATTGATTATAAAAATGCATGCATGCATCAAAGTCATACAAAAATTCGGCATGACCTTCCCTAAAAACAGGACATATATAGATCTAGAGTTTGCCCAGAATTCACCGAAACGGAAATAAATCAACATTTCAGCAAAACATAGGCAACTCAAAAGCACAATTTGGCGTCAACTCATGCCACACACAATTTTCATCATATCTCCCAATTATCATATCACACACACATAAACATATTTCCATTTTGCAAAAGCATAAAATTTTAATCACCTCTATCTCGAGATCAAGCACACGGTGGAGATGATGATGTAGGGAGATCAAAAGTGCACAAAGCTCTTCTTGACAAAGATAGATCTAGTTAGGGGGCAAATAGGTCACTTAACTAAATGCTACATCTACCTAGCTAGCTAATTTGGGAGGAGACAACTTCAACTAGTGGAGGGGGAAGGAAAAAGAGAAAGGAGATGCATTAATGGAGGTGGTGTAGTTAGCTAGGAGTAATGAAGAGAGAGAAAGGTAGGTGGAAGAGGGATAGTTATGGGGGAGAAGTATTGAGGAAGAAGAAGAGTGAGAGAGGGAGGATGTGGGAGGTAGGGGAAAGGGAAGAGAGGAGATGCGGGAGGGGAGGACGGGTGGGGAAAGGTGGTGGGTTGGTGCGGCTTAGCAGTAGCGCAGGACGTAAAACACGCTGCTGATAAGAAAGTAGCAGCAGCACGCTTTCCACACACGCGCTAGTGCTAATCGGGACCAACAGTGTGCCCAATTTGAAAATTAGCAGCAGCGACCTCAGAAAAAGCGCGCTACTACTACAGCTTTAGCAGTAGCGCGTGTGGTCACAACGCGCTGCTGCTAAATGTAGGTTGGTGGACACTGTCGGTCGATATTTGTAGCAGCGCGGGTTGTTCCAAGCGCGCTACTGCTAACGTTGTGTCAGTAGCGAGTTTTGCATGCACGCGCTACTGCTAATTAGCAGTAGCGCTTCTTTTTGAGCCGCGCTGCTGCTAAGAATCTGTGTATAAGGTTTTCCCTAGTAGTGCTAGAACATGGATATAATGGTGATAACAGAAACGGTTCAGATCTAAAATCATGGCGCCCAGGCCCAAAGTGACAAGCACTAAGCATGGCAAAGTCATAGCAATATCAATCTCAGAACATAGTGGATACTAGGGATTTGGCCCTAACAAAACTAACTCGATTACATGATGAATCTCATCCAACTCCTCACCGAACAGCGAGCCTACGACGGAATTACTCACTTCCGGTGTGAAGCATCATGGAATTGGCGATGGAGATGTGTTGGTGATGACGAAGATCGAAGATCCCCCTCTCCGGAGCCCCAAACGGACTCCAGATCTGGCCTCCCGATGAAGAACAGGAGACAGCGGCGACTCCGTCTTGTGAAACGCAGTAATTCTTTCTCCTTGATTTATATCTGGAATAATGCGATTTTATAGCGTCGATTTCAGGGTCAGCAGGGCCACCAGGTGGGCAGCACCCACCGAGAACGCTTGGGGGGGGGGGGCAGGCGCGCCTTGTTGGGTTGTTCCCACCCAGGTGCCCCCCTCAGGTACCTCTTGTTGGGGAACGTAGCAGAAATTCAAAATTTTCTACGCATCACCAAGATCAATCTATGGAGATTCTAGCAACAAGAGAGAGGGGAGTGTATCTTCATACCCTTGAAGATCGCGATGCGGAAGCGTTGCAAGAACGCGGTTGGTGGAGTCGTTCACGAAGCGATTCAGATCGCGGCCGAATCTGATCTAAGCACCGAACAACGGTGCCTCCGCGTTCAACACACGTACAGCCCGGTGACGTCTCCCGTGCCTTGATCCAGCAAGGAGAGAGGGAGAGGTTGGGGGAAGACTC